>NW_007734315.1:12901-34150 GCF_000696425.1 Galeopterus variegatus | reverse complement strand
AAAAAAAAAAAAAAAAAAAAAAAAAAAAAAAAACTACAGGGCTGACAGCCAAGAGAAATGAGGGCACATGTGCACTGAAAGACACATACAAGAATGTTCACAACCGCCTAATTCAAGACAGTTCCAAACAGGGAACTACTTAAATTTCTATCAACTGGAGAATATTACTCTAAGGAAATAGTACACAGCAATGGAAAAGAATGAACTATTGATATAATCTGGATAAATCTCACAGACATTAAGTTGGGTGAAAGAAGACAGACACAAAAAGGCACATACTGCATCACTCCATTTATAGGAAGTTCAAGAACAGGCAAAACTAATTGGAGGTGAAAGAAACCAGTATAGTGGCTACGTCAGCAGATGAATATTGGCTGAGAAGGAGCATGAGATGTTTAGATCTACCTCTCAGCTGTGCATTTAGGATGCATGGGCTTTCTTGTATATAAGTTATACTTCAGTTTAAAAAAAAAGAAAAAAAGAAAAAGACAAAAATAGAAAATAATAAAAATAACATACAACTGTGTGTATGTGTGTGTCTATTCAGAGAAAGCTCTGCCAGGATATACTCCAAGCTAGTGATGGTGATTATTTCTGCGGAGTGGAGTGGTGGGCTGGAGATGGGTAGAAAGTGGAGAATTCTTTTATTATTTGCTCTAAGAGGCTTGAATTATGTATAATGAGCATGAATTACTTGTAAAAATTTTTAAAGCAACTCAAAACGAGTAAAGGAACACACACAGATTCTCAGGCCCCAGTCCATATGTGCTGAACCAGAATTTCTACCAGGAACCCCAGCTCTGATCCAAGCCCTGCTTTTCTAGCATTGTGCTCTTGCCTACCCCCAGTGATGGGGATTTCACTGCCTCCCAGAGGTTTAGAAATATCCTTCCTATTATGTTGCCTCTGATCCTTCGTCTTCAAGTAAAAACCCTTTGCATCTTTCCATCTGCCCCACTGCCCAAATGGAGCCCCATGATACTTACCAACTGACAGGGAGCCTCGAGCCAGTTTGGGGAGCAGCAGGTCGAGCTGGCGGAAGGTGTGGAAGACGTCAGCTGAGTGGACACGGTCCTGGGCCTGGCTCTGATGGGTTTGTGGCGATGCCTCGACTCCATACAGTGTCAGGTAGCCAGCCCTTGGGGCAACAAACAGCAGGTCAGGGGTCATTGTTGGTCACTGTGATATTGTAAACATACATATTTGGTCTTCATCCCCATCTCCTGGCATATAACTCCTAAAATCCTTAGAATCTCCAAAGTGATAAGAGTCTATTTATATGCTAATAATGGCTGGCATCCCTAGGCAGCTTCAGGATGGGGTCTGGTCACAGGAAGGACCAAGGCAGGACTTTAAGTCCCACCCCCACAGCCTCCAGGGAGGGAAGAGGGACTGAAGGTTAAGTTGATCACCAGTGGCCAATGATTTAATCAATCATGCCCGTGTCATGAAGCCTCCATAATAACCCAAGAGCCCTGGGTTCAGGGAACTTCCTTCCAGATATCTGAACACATGGAGGTTCCTGGAGGTGGGTGGGCTCGCAGCAGGCATGGAAGCTTCATGTCCCTTCTCCACACCTTGCCCTATGCATCTCTTTGTCTGTATCCTTTATAATATTCTTTATAATAAACTGGTAAACGTAAGTACATGCTTCTTTGAGTTCTGTGAGCTACTCAGGCAAACTAATCAAACCCAAGGAGGGGGCTTAGGAACCCTGATCTATAGCTGGTTGGTCAGAAGTTCCAGAGGTCTGAACTTACGACTGGCATCTGAAGTGGGGGCAGTCTTGGGGACTGAGCCCTCAACCTGTGGGATCTGATGCTATTTCCAGGTAGATAGTGTCTGAATTGAATTGAATTAGAGGACACCCAGCTGGTGTCCACTGGAGAATTGCTCACTTGCTCACCAGTGGGCAGAAATCTCCACACATTTGGTCACAGAAGTCAGTCTCTGTGCTGATGACTGTTGTGCGAAATCAGAGGTAGGACAGAGTGTTTGTTCCCACTTACACACTTACTCGAACACTCACGGCCAAACACTCCCACGGAAGCTTACAAGCGTTTCTTCATTCATCCACCTAGTAAGCACCAACGAGCCCTACTGTATGCCAGGGACTGTTCTGGGTGGTGTAGGGGGGTCAGTAGTGAATAAAACAGACAAAAACCCCTGTCCTCATGGAGCTGATGCTGCAGCACAGGAGAAAGATGACAGACAAGAGGAAGGAGTAAAACAGGGAATGTGTCGGCTGGTGCTCAGTGGTGCTGTCAAACATACAGCTGGGTGACAGGGTGGGGAGTGTGGGGAGTGATGTTTAACGCATGGGGAAGGAGGTGCTCACATCTGAGCAGAAACTTGAAGGGTGAGAATGAGCCAGCATGGGGAGAAGAACAGAGGGAGGGGGTTCGAGGCAGAGCAAACAGCAAGTGCAAATGTCCTGGGGCAGGAAGGAGCCATGACAAGGCTGGTGAGGCTGGAGCAGCGTGAACAAGGGGGACAGTGGGTAAGATTGGGGCACAGATCAGGACAGGAGACATTGGCCCTGGACAGGCATTCAGGGCAGGATTCCTGGAGGAGGCAGAGTCTGAGCTGAGACCCACAGGATGAGCAGGGAAAGGTGAAGGCATTTGGTCAGAGGGCACAGCCTGTGCAAAGGCCCAGAGCCAAGGGAGCAACCATAGCCTGGGCAGAGCTGCCAGGTGTCACTGGGTGGGTGCTGGAGCTGGAGTGTGAGGGGAGAGGGTGGGAGAGGTCTGGGAGTTGTGATGCAGAGAAGGGAGAAGGTTGGGCTTGACCTGAGCAGCGCTGGGAAGTCTGAGCAGAAGAAGGACAGGACCTGGCAGGTGTGGAAAAGAATGAGACACAGGAGCTAGCACGTGCCCTCGCTAAGACCTGGCCCCCACCCCGGCCCCTGCAGGAATGCTCTCAGAGGAAATGTCTTCACCATCAGCCACCTTTTAATGCTCTAGCCCCAGCCCAGACCCTGAAGCCCTGACCTCCACCCCACCTCCTTGAGCTTCCTATTCATGGATCTCCCAGGAGAGGGGTTTTCTCAGAAAGGGAGAGGGTGGAAGTGGAAATGAGGGAGAATGGGGGCCAAAAGAGACTGGTCTAGTCCCCACACTGTCCCTCACTTGTACAGTGCAGGCAAGTAGTAGGCCCTCAATAAATGTTCAATGGATGGATGGATAGATTGGTAGATGGAGGGATGAGTGGATGAGAGATTGGTGAATGGAGGGATGGGTGGATGGATGAATAGATGGATGGACGGGTGGACTGGTGGGTGAATAGATGGATGGACGGGTGGATGGATGAATAGATGGATGGACGGGTGGACTGGTGGGTGAATAGATGGATGGACGGGTGGATGGATGAACAGATGGAAGGACGAGTGGACTGGTGGATGAATAGATGGATGGACGGGTGGACTGGTGGGTGAATAGATGGAAGGACGGGTGGACTGGTGGGTGAATAGATGGATGGACGGGTGGACTGGTGGGTGAATAGATGGAAGGATGGGTGGACTGGTGGGTGAATAGATGGATGGACGGGTGGATGGATGAACAGATGGAAGGACGAGTGGACTGGTGGATGAATAGATGGATGGATGGGTGGACTGGTGGATGAATAGATGGAAGGATGGGTGGACTGGTGAATGAATAGATGGATGGATGGGTGGATGGATGAATAGATGGAAGGACGAGTGGACTGGTGGGTGAATAGATGGATGTACAGGTGGATGGATGAATAGATGGAAGGACGAGTGGACTGGTGGATGAATAGATGGATGGATGGGTGGACTGGTGGATGAATAGATGGATGGATGGGTGGACTGGTGAATGAATAGATGGATGGATGGGTGGATGGATGAATAGATGGAAGGACGAGTGGACTGGTGGGTGAATAGATGGATGTACAGGTGGATGGATGAATAGATGGAAGGACGAGTGGACTGGTGGATGAATAGATAGATGGATGGGTGGACTGGTGGATGAATAGATGGATGGATGGGTGGACTGGTGAATGAATAGATGGATGGATGGGTGGATGGATGAATAGATGGAAGGACGAGTGGACTGGTGGGTGAATAGATGGATGTACAGGTGGATGGATGAATAGATGGAAGGACGAGTGGACTGGTGGATGAATAGATGGATGGATGGGTGGACTGGTGGATGAATAGATGGATGGATGGGTGGACTGGTGAATGAATAGATGGATGGATGGGTGGACTGGTGGATGAATAGATGGATGGGTGAATGAGGATGGATAGGTGGGTGGATGAATGAATGGATGGATGGATGGATAGACTGGTGGATGAATAGATGGATGGGTGAATAGATGGATGGGTGAATGAAGGGCGGGATAGGTGGGTGGAAGGATAAAAGGATGGGTGGATGGAGGGATGGGTGGATGGGTGAATTGGTGAGTGGATGGATGAATAGATGGATGGATGGATGGACTGGTGGATGGATGGGTGAATGAAGGGATGGGTGGATGGGCGGATGGAGGGATGGATGAATGGTAGGATATATGGATAGTTAGAACTTAATCCTGAGAACACTGATTTTGGGTTATCATGATTACAATCTCAGAGTCACCTAGGCCGTCATCCCACCTTCCCCTACATCCCACTCACCTCCCCCTTATCCAGTCTTGGCTTCCACACCCTCAGGGATGGAGAGTGCATGACCTGGTCATCCCAGTGGATGAAGAAGCAGCAAGCCTTCCTTCCGAACAGCTAAAACAGCTCCTCTGGAGTCAACCCTCCAGCCCTCTTCGTGCCTCTGCTTCAGCCCAGAAGGATTCTCTCCCTTTCCTCCTCCATGCACATCAGGCCCTGGGCCCCACTTCTTCGACTAAGGCCCTCAGTTTCCTTATGGCAGAAGCTGTGAAGGTGCAGCCCATGAACTGGATTCAGTCCACAAACGTGTTTTGTCTAGTCAGTAGAGTTTTCCTAAAAACCAACTGAAGCTACAGTCAACCATTTGGGGAAACTCACACAAAATCTGGATTTCCCACTCATCTAATGTTGAAAAAGGAACCTGGTGCCCTATATCCGCAGTCCCACCTGGCAACCCCGGGCACAAGCAGTCACAGCCACCTCCTTTAGATGGCACGGGCTTGGTGGGCCACCTTGATCCTTACCAGGCCCCATGATCTTCATGACACTTCGGTTAAACACCAGTCATTTATCATTCCAATTGCACTGATATTTTTCCTAAAGCAGAGAACAATTTCCCTGTACATATATTTCTACAAATAAAAGGCAATGAAAAACAAACCAAAAAATAAGCCCAGAGGACCACCTTCCCATGGCACCTCTGTATCAAAATAACTCAGTTGAAAACACTCAATAATCACACATGTAAATACACACACGACCCATAGGTGGCACCATGTGCCACACAAAAAACAGAGCTGGAGCAGAGCTGGGGTAACAGGAGAGGGCCATGATGTTAAATGGGGGGCCAAGAAAGGCCTCTCTGAGCAGGTGACACTTGAGACTGGAACGAAGTGAGGTGGGAGCCACGCAGACATGTGGCGAACGGCATTCCTGGGTGAGGAAACAGAAACTGCAGAGGCCCCAGCGGGGAGCCTGCCTGGGCTGTTCACGAGGTGGCGAGGCGGCCAGGGATAGAACCCTGGACGTGACTCGCATGATGCAGGGGCCCACACAGAACAGTTGGAAGGTTTAATAGGTGGCACCTCATGGTCTGGGCCGTGTGAATCTGCATCTCCACCTGTGTCCCCGCCACCCAATTCACGCACTCCTTTTCTATTTCAGGGGTTGCAGATGGCAGAGAAAAGGCCTGTGCTGGCAAGACAGGAGGCAGGAGCTCAAGCCTAGGCCTCAGGCCCTGGAGACACAGGTATCGATTTACAGGTGTGGATCCACAGGTGCGGATTTACATCTGACTCAGCCTACACTGTGCCTGCTGAACTGCAAGGCCTGGACAGACCCAGCTGCCACCACCTCGCCCACCTCCCCCAGTCCCACTGCTTCCTCTCTGACTTCTTTCCCACACAGGGACACAGGGTAGCCAGGAGACCTGGGAGTTACCCCGCCATGAACTTGCTGGCTGGTTTTTGCTGCCCGTCTCTGGACCTGCACCCATCACAAATGACAGACTGGACCAGACCGGCATCACTCTGGCCAATTACAGCCCTTGACAGTTTTTGCACCACTCCAGGGCGAGATGAGAAGAATGGGGGTGATTTACATGTGGAGAGTGCAGGCTCTGGAGCCAGCCCTGCCATGACGCCAACATGGGACTCAGTTTTCTCATCTGTTGAATAAGGGGTGTAAAGAACTAGCCACATAGAGCTGCTGTGAGTGTTACGTGAGTTAACACACACGTTTAGTCTACACATATGCACACACATGTGTCATAAATGTACCCACATACCTGTATGCATCAGGGAATGGCTCCCCTTTATTGTGAAACTATGTTGGTTGAGTTTTTTGGAGAGATTGAGAAGCCCTTTCTTTTATAGAATACTGGTCAGTTAATGGCACCACCAAAAATCAAGGAGCTGTCTTAATACACTTCATCCCTCACTGCCCACGGCCACCTCTCCTATCCCCACCCCCGCCCCAATCAAATCTTTCACAGGTCTTATCAACTCTGTCTCCAAAAGTTACCCAAATTCCTGCCATCTCCCTGGTTCAGGCCACCATTCTCTCTCACCCCGGTAACTACAGCAGTCTCCTAATGGGTCCTCTGCCTCCCTTTCATCCCCACCCCCCCACCTATGGTCTATTCTCCATCTAGCAGCTGAAGGGAGCTTTGACACTCGTAAGTCAGATCACGTCATGTCCCTGTTTAAGTCCCTGAAGTCAGCGCGTTTTACTGAGAATACATTACAAAGCCTTCTGTGGCTTAGTGGCTCAGTGACACCTGGCTCCGCCAACTCCTCTGACCTCATCCCCACCCTCCTGCCTTGGCTCTTGATGCTCCAGTCATGCTGGCCCCTTTGCTACGCTTCCTCCTGCCTCTGGGACTTTGCACTTGCTGTTTCCTCTGCCCGGAACTGTGGCACGGTGGGCACCCTGTGCTTAGGTCTTGGCTCTGAGGCCAGATCCTCAGAGCGGCCCTCCTTATCCGCCTGATGCTTTTGCCTGTCTGTGGGTCTCTGTCATCATGTTCATCTCTCTCTGACATAACCACACTAGAGTGTCAGCTCCATGAGTTTCAGGGCTTCATCTGTCCCTTTCCCTGCTGTATCCCCAGAGTCCAGAGAGAGACTGGCACTGCCAAAGGAAGGAACATTTGGTTGTAGGATTTTTCATATGTTTACAAGGTCTGGTAAAAGGTTAAGGTCCTGGGTTGGTCTCCCAAACTCCCAAACATTCTGTTTTTCTGACCTGTGAAATCCCAAAGTCTGGAAGCCACAGGACAAGATGTTCTCTGAAGTTTTGCTCTGCTACTCCCTCTCTGGGTGACTTGCAAGGCCCTTTGCAGCTGGCGTCTCCTTTACAGCTCATGGGCTGGGTGAGGTGAATACCTGGGGTCCCAGATGTTCCCAAATGTCTTTCCTGCAGTCTTTGCTCTGAGTGTCCCAAACTGCTTCCCTCACCCACAAAGTCCTCCTGGTTCCCTTGACCACTGCTCATGGCCAACACGGATCCAGAGTGCTGAACTCCACCCAGGACAGTGGGGGCTGCATGGCTTACCTTAGCAGGAAGCTGTAGGAGAAATCAAAGAGACCCATCTCACGCCAGTCACCACCCACTTCCGCAGCGTCGCCCAGCAGGACAGTGCGCAGGTTGGTATACATTGCTTCCGTGAGTGCCTGGAGGTCTCTGTGGAGGAGAGTCCTGAGGCAGGAACAAAAGTGTGAGAGTTCAGCTTCCAAAGGGAAATATAAACCCCTAGGGACCTCCCTCCCCAAACCTCAGGGTCCCAGCGCTCAAGTTCCCCATTGGCAATGGGGGCCTGTGAAGACTGGTTTAAACAAAATCATATGATTACTACTATCATCAACAGCCACGATAGTTACCAGTTACTATGCTAAGCATAATGATCTCATTTCATCTTCTGGAAAACCTAGGAGAAACTCAGGAACAGAAAGGAAAGTGACTTGCCCAAGGTCACACAGCCTGTAAGTGGTACAGCCAGGAATGAAACTCCAATCTGCCCAACTCCAGAGACTGAACTCTTAACCAGGGTAATCCATCCCTCCTCGGGACACATGAGCTTGGATAAGGGACCCGCAGCCTTCTGGAAAAGAAGGAACTAAAGCTAACTCTTTCTCCCTGAAATTCAAAGATAGGGAGACTTATTTGGATAGTTAAGGTGTCCCCTGGCCAAGGACTGCTAATAAGACATGACCCCAGGTGAACTTGACATGAGGAAAAAGGAATCTGGGCTCACGGGACCCAGGATACTCAAGCTCAGAAATACTCCTAGCCACTGTCCCAGAGGCCAAGGTCAGACGGGGTATCACCTTTTGTCAACGTCCACCTTATAATGCTGGCCTTGCCTAGGCTTTAGGTATCCTGCAAAATACAGGTTTCCGGGTGCTTTTCTTAACTCAAGGAGGCTATTCTTCGTGGAGACAGATCATTGGAGATTACCATCAGATTGTGTGAACTCTGTAGGGGCAGACACGGGTCTTATTTTTCTCACTCTCTCAGGCGGAGAAGAATAGGCTGTGGATCAGCAGACCCAGGTTCTGATCCCAGCTCTACCACTTACTCGCAGTAGACCTTAGGCACATCTCTTCACTTCTCTGAGCCTCAGTTTCCTCATCTGTAAAATACAGATAAAAATCCCCACCTCTTGAGGCTAAGGCACAACAAAGGCCATCAAACACCTGGCGTATGGCAGCTATCTTCAGAGTGGTTGACATCATTCTGCATCCCTTGCACGTGGGACAATGACCAGGACATAGAAGGTCCTTAGATGTCTGCTGAATCAATGCATGGTAAATGTGCTCACATGTCCACTTGTTGACATAATTACTCCTGTGTTTCAGGAGCTGCACTGCTTCCTAGCTTTGTGGCCTGCCTAAGGCAAGTCACTTCTCTGCGCCCTGTGTCCTCATCTGTAAAATGAGGCTGTAAGTTACTTAGCCTCCAGTGCTGTTGAGAAGACTAATAAGATAACACATGAGGCCCAGCACAGAGTATGGGCTCAAAAATATTCATCACCCCACCTACTCTCCTTCCTTTTACAGATGAGGAAACAGGCTCAGAGAGGGGAAGTAATTTGTCCAAAGTCACACAGCCAGGATGTGGTGAAGCTGAGATTTGAGCCTAGGTCTGACTGACTCAAACCCTCGTCTCCTACTAAAATCAGGGCTGCCTCCCAAAGGAAACAGAGATGAGAGATAAAGAGTTTTTCCTCAGTCCAATTTTTTGGGGTTGTTTTTTGTTTTGTTTTTGTTTGTTTTCTCGAAACAAAATGTCTTTGCTAGACACCTGCTGTGGAGCTGAGCATGACCCACCCAGGGCTTGGGCTATGCAGGTAGAAGCAGGTCGTGCACCTCGGCCCGCCCACAGGTACCATCTGCAGCCACTCACGGTTTCATCCGGGCCTTTTCATCGCTGGGGCTATAATGTGGAAGCTGCACGTCGAAAATCCTCTCCATGAGGAAGATGGCATAGGCGTGGAAGTCCAGCTTGGTGCGCGGCTCCCACACTACCGAGTCATAGGAGTGTGGGTCCAGGAGGACAGTGACATATCTGCCCCCTACCAGTATCTGTAGGAAGTCAGCAAGGATAGACTGAGGACTGTTACCATGAACAACAGGAGCTCTCAAGGGCTTACCCTGTGCCAGACATTGCCCCTCTGGACACTTCATGGACAATGTTCTCTCATCTACCCTTCACGACCACCCTGCGAGGTAGGGACCATCACATCCTTTTATAGCTAAAAAAGTGAGGTTCATATATAATGAGCCCAGGACGTCATAGCTGAGAAGTGGCAGAGCTAGGACTGGAATTCAGGGCTTTTTACACTCAAGGGCTGTGTTCTTTACCATCTCACCCTTAAGCACCCGCCATGGTTATCTTACTTACTGCTATACCTCCAGCAGCTGGGAGACAGCGTGCCTACAGAAGGCAGCAGATGGATGTTGTGTACATTACGGGTAGATGGATGGATGGGTGGATGGATGAAAGGATAAGTGAATGAAAGAGTAAATGGAAGAAAGGAAGGTAGGATGGAAGGAAAGTAGGTTAGGTGTTAGCTACTGGGTAAATGCTACTGGATAGAATGTTATATGGATGGAAAAATGGGAGGATAGATCAATGAATCTGTGTTAGATAGAAAGATGGATGGATGGGTGGCTAGAGGTTAGTTGGAAATTAAATACAGGAATGAATGTTGGGTACATGGGCATCATGATGCTAAGTGGATACTGTGTAAACAGATTAAAGGATGAGTGTTGAATGGATGGAAGTTGGAAGGATACATGGAAAATGAACAGGTGGGTGGTGGTTGTTTGACTAGATGTTGGAGGGATAGATAGATGGAGATATAAGTAGATGTATATCAAGTGGACAGACTTTGGCCATTGAATAGATGGACAGCTGAGTGCTGGGTGGATAATGGAAATTGGAAGTTGGTGGAAGTTGAATACATGGATGAAAGTTGGATGGGTCGTTGGGTACTTGAGTGGAAGAATGCTGGGTAAATTTGGGTAGACGGAAGGATAGATGATGGATAAATGGATGAATACACAGATGTTGGATGAGTATACGGAAAGAGGGATGGATGAGTGAATAGGTGAAGGTTTGATGGAAATGGAATATGTGAATGGACGCTTGGTGGATACTAGGATGGAAGGATGCTGGGGGTGGAGAAAATTGGGTAGAGAGGCAAAAGAGTAGATGCTAAATGTGTAGATGACATTGGACAGATGGGAGTTGAATGGATGGATGGAGGTCAGTTGAATGGATGTACAAGTATTGGGTAGATACTGAATGACTGCATAGCTTGATGTTGGGAAGAGGCTAGAGGGATATTGAAGGGATGTTTGTTAGATAAGCATTGGGCATACAGTTGGATAGCCAGATGGATAGAAAGTCGGCTGGACCACTGGATGGATGTTGGACGGGTGGTTTAGTACATGGACAGATGTTTGGAGGAATCAGTGCACACCAGGTACGAGGCCTGGTGCTCAGCCCCTTCCAGCTGTTCATCCCCTTTCCTCCCAAGAGACACAAGAGGTACTTACAGTAAAGATGTCACCATGCTTCTCCTTCATCCTAGTGAGGAAACTGGCAGCATCTTTTCCAAAGTCCAAGGCATGGCCCAACCAGGGAATGCTGCCACGGTCCAGGGGAGGCTCGCCAGGTCTCCTGTGGAAGCCACAGCACTTATCACCATTGGATGAGGCAAGGAAGGGGATAAAATGTAGGCCGTGAGGTGTGATTTTAAATGGAGAGGTCAGGGCAGGCTTCACTGAGGAGACATTTGAGCCAAGACCTGAAGGCGATGATGGAGGGAGTCATAGAGGTATCCGGGAGAAGAGCCTTCCAGGCAGAGGGAACAGCACGTACAAAGGCCCTGAGGAGGCCAGCATGGCTGTACTGAAGGGGGCAGGAAGAAGTAATGGAAGCTGAGGCCAGAGAGGTAGCCCATGCAGTCCTGCAGGCAGCTGTCAGGACTTTAGCTTTCCCTTTGAGGGAGGTGGGAGCCACGGGAGAGTTTTGAGCAGTGGAAGGACATGATTTGGCTTAGGTTTTTACAGGATCCTTTTGGCTGCTGTGTAGAGAATGGACTGTAGAGAATGAGGGCAGAAGCTGAGGGACCAGTTAGTGTCTGGTACATAGTATGGGGTTCAACAGAGATGGTCTTCTCTCTGCAGGTGGGAGAACCTTCCAGCCCTCAATGGTACAAAGACACAGAGTTCTCTGTCTGAGCCAGCCTGGAGCAGGGTGGTGTTCATCTCACACTCCCTGCCCTGCCACAGAGAAAGGATGAGACTGGAGGGCACAGTCAGGTGGTAGAAGATGGTGGAAGCGCTGGTCCGTCACTGCCCCGACTGCCCATCAGCAGTTCAAAATCTGAGGTGCCTTTGGTGGTGAGAGGCCAGGTCATGGCCTGTAGGGATGTCCCAAGAGTATAGGCTAGCTCAGCCCAGGGGGCGAGAAATTTATGTGTGATATTCAAGGTCGGAGTCACCTGTGAAAGCAGAGGGACTCCTCTGAGAATACAATGGTACTTCAAAAAGTTCGTGGAAAAACAGAATTAAAAAATAATACTAATTTTTCCATGAACTTTTAAAAAGTACTCTCATATCATAATGGTATTTATAGCTCACTGTGGTAGGCAGAATTCTAAGCCGACCCACAACGACCCACGCCCTTGTGTAATCAATCCCCTCCACTGAATGGGGGACAGACAGTGCAGGTGTCCTAACAGGTGGGGACAGGGCTCTTCCTGACAAAAGAGGTTCAAAGCACAAGAGGGATTCGATATTAGGGAAAGTCTCTGCTGCTGGCTTTGACTTCAGCGAGCTGCCCAAATGCACGGCCTGAGATTTTCCCCTAAGACATCTTTGCGGGTTGGAGGAGGTTTCCTTTCCCTGCCCTTTATCCTGGCTGCTGTCAGAGTTCCTCAGAGCAAGGTGTTATTTCTGGCAGCTTTCCTTTTTCCCCAGAAAATTCCCAAGGAGGCGCAGACAAAGGCAGGAAGCTGGGAGCCGTGGCGCCTGACCCCCGATGTGGCTGGCCAGCTTCTCAATCCAACTCGGGCCCAGGCCACATTCCAGGGTGACTCAGGCAGCCAGCAAGGGCGAAGGAGGCTCTATTTTAGGGCCTGCGGTCTCTAGCCTCATCCACTGACACTCTCAGTTTTGAGGCACTGCCAGGCAATGCCTGGAGGCGGTGATGCAGGGCTGGACCCTCCCATCTTGGCCCCCACCCACATGGCCAACTGACTGCCTTCTGTCCATCCTGATCCAGAGACCAAGACACCTTTTCTGATTCTCCTCTGGAGCTTTGATTCTCATCATGTGGGTTCCTCTAAAAACTGCCCCTTTCTCACTCACAGAACCCACCGCCAACCCTGCCATTGCCCTGGGTCTCTATCCAACATGATCCTTTATGAACTGGGGGAGTCAAGGATGGGATGTCCCCCTACCTGTGCCCCTTGACATAATGCATCTTCACTAGATGGGAGTTCCATGAGAGCAGGGACTTGATCACTCCAGAACTTAGAACAGTGCCTGGCACATAGTAGGTGCTTAATAAACATGTGTCAGATGAATGAATCATGTACACAGTCAGTGCTCAATGAGTAGCACATGCTTCCCAGAGTTGCTGAGAGAGTTAAGGGAGCCAATGCAGGTTAAGGGCCTGACACACAGTCCACGTTCTGGATTGCCCAGGCAGAGGCTGGCGTCACGGAGCTGAGCAATATTGGTGGATGGCCAACCTCTCTGTCCAGTAGCTTCAACTCAATGCAGGGCCACAGGCTCTGGGAGGATTTGATGGGGAATAGAAGGGCACGGATTTCTGCCCAGCTGAGCTGGAGCAACCAGAGCTTCTGTTTAATCTGCTTAACCTGTCCTTCCCCCAGGGCTCATCCACAGGCTACTAGGGGTTTCTGTCTGCTGTTTTGGAGGGTTTTCTTTTAAAAGATGACCGGTAAGGGGATCTTAACCCTTGACTTGGTGTTGTCAGCACCACCCTCTCCCTAGTGAGCCAACCAGCCATCCCTGTATAGGGATCTGAACCCGTGGCCTTGGTGTTATCAGCACCACACTCTCCCGAGTGAGCCACGGGCCGGCCCTTCTGTCTGCTGTTAATGGAGGGTCTCCCTTCTGCTCCTCCATGCTTCCCCCATTGCTCCCACTGTATAGAAAAAGCATGTGGCCTTCTTGCTCTGGTTTTCATTTTCCTGTTTTTGAAATAGACACAAATTCAGAGAGTTATTTCTCAACATAAGAAAAAAACCAGGAGATGAAGTACAGTGATAAAGAGAGCAGCTTCGTGTTGGAGTGCAATGGGAAGTGGTGGGGACTGTGGCAGGTTCAGAGAGGGCTCTACCAGTGAGGCCCAGGAAAGCGTTACCAGATCTTCCAATTTTTCATAAGAAGCTGGAAATCTGGATTTTTATATATGGAATCCCCCAATTTTTTCCCCTTCTACTGTGAGGTACAAACCAGACCCATCCAGGGCTGAATTTAGCGATGGACCACTGTTTGGTGACCTCTGGTTAGCACATGTTAGAATGAGACAGATTTATTTTTGCCTAGAATTTCTGCATCCTGCAGAGGCCAAGGCCAGCCCTTGAGTCACAGGAACCATCACCTGAGGCCACTGTGGCCTCTGGTCCCCCAGAAAAGGGGCCTCCCACCCAGAAGACTTCTCTCCATGCTCCCTGCAGCAGCCACACAAGCCCAGAGAGGGAGAGAGATGTATGAGCCTGGTGAAGTGGCTGGGGACCGAGAGATCACCTCTGTAAGTCACCTCAGAGTATAGATGGGGAAAGTGAGGCTCAGAGAGCAAGAAGAATGTTTCTGATACCCATGTGGCAAATCATTAGCCTCAATGGGCCCAAAAGTCAGACTCCCAACTCACAGCTCACTGCAAAACACTCAATTACTGAACTGAGCTAAAAATTTTTTTGCTGGAATTGCAGAAATTTAATTTGGACTAGGAATAGATGATATTAAGAATTATTTTTCAGAGCTGGCCAGTTAGCTCAGCTGGTTAGAGCATGAAGTTGATAACACCAAAGTCCAGGGTTTGATCCCTGTACCAGCCAGTGACCAAAAAAACAAACAAAAAATTATTTTTCATATTCTCAGCTAGGATAATGGAATAGTGGTTGCCATTGTTTTTTGATATGCATTCTGAAATATTCAAGGGTGAAATATCGTGACATCTATAATTTTTCAAACAATGACTGTCAAACAATGTTAATGACTGTCAAATCAAGGTATGACCATGGGGTTCTCATACTATTTCTTTTTCTATGTGGTTGAAATGTTTTATAATTAAGAAGTTTTAACTTAAGAAAAGTAATTCTGGAGGTAAAGACAGAGTTACTGACCAACTGAAGTAGTGTTTTTTACTGGGACAAGCATGAGTTTTGGAGCTGGCTAGATGTGGAATATGATTTCTGTGCAGCCTTGAGAAAGTCACAGTTTTTAAGCCCCAGTTGTATAATGGGAGTGATAAAAATTATCTCAAAGCTTGGTGAGGAGAAAGGAACGAGACAAGGGAGGTGGAGAGTCTTGCTTGTTTTGACCCGAAATTTGGATCACTGTCTACACGGCACCAGTGTCATCCACCTTTTTCCACTTGATTGTCTGTCCTTCCTTAAGAATTTCTGCTTGTAACTGCATCTCCTATTATCTTAAGGCCATGTGATTCTAAGAGTTTTGAGTGTTCACTAGAATATAATGTGTGGGAAGAGTGAGAATTCATTTTTCCTGGAACTAAAAATTCTTGCAGCCCAGAGTTTTAATCCCAACAGATCTTCAGCAAGTCACTTGGCCTCTCTGAGCCTCAGTTTCCTCCTCTGCAAAATGGGTGTAACCAGAGTGCCCCCTAGCCAAGTTGGGAGGAGAAAATGAAATTGGGGACCAAAATTGGGGTCCCTGTTAGGTCTCCCCAGGGTCCACACAACTGTCTCCCAGCTGCCACTGACCCCCATCCCGACTCTTTGCCCCAATACACACTTGTTGACCTTCTCAAGGTACACACGGGTATAAAAATCAAAGACTTATTCCCAAAGATAAATTCGTTTTCTAGATTCATGGTCAGCATGTATTAGCCAAAATAACGTTAAACTGGCATTCCTTCTAACTCAGCAATTCCATTCTTACTTAATATCATCATTATCCTTGTTTTAAAGATGGGGAAACTGAGGCAGAGAGCAGCTACTCAACTTTTCCATATTTCCACAGGCTAGGAATTTTCATATGCCAAGAACGGCAGGCACCCAGGTACCCTGCCTCCCAGAGTCCATGTACTGGGTACATGGCTGTCCCCATATATCCCAGAGAAAAGTGCAGACCAGAAGCTCCTCACAGGAAGACCATAGTGCATTATCTGAAATAATGAAAACACCAGAAACATCCTAAAAGTCTTTCCTTAGGCATATGAATAAACAGGAAAAAAGAAACCTGCAACTTATTCATATTATGGAATCCTATACAGAAGATCAAAAGAATGGATTAACTCCAAGTAGCAACATGAAAGGATGTCAAAACTAAAATCTAGAGTGAAAAAAATACAAACGAACAGTCTGAAAACATCTCTATAGAGAGTATTAAATAAGCCTGACAACTTAGGAAAAACAATTCATCTCTTCATAGGGAACTTATTCACTGTCTCTTTCTTTCCTTTTTTCTGGCAAATGATTGAATACATACTTTTAAATTTCACCTGGAGGTTGAAGAAAATATAGCAAGCTTATTGTTTAAAAATTCAACTAGCATATTGTTTAAGACTTAAAAGTTCCGCTCTTGCTCAGGGCATTCTTGCCATGTGATACCCTGCATTGCTGTGGAGAGTCTCCACCATCAGGAAGGCTGTCACCAGATGTATTCCCTGGACACTGGACTTCCCAGCCTCCAAAATGGAGCATCAGTCTGGAGAAAGGCAGGCAAGGCAGTGTCCAGAAGAGTTACGAGTTAGCTCCTGATGAGCACTGGCAGGACACAGATCATGATCAACTACAGATGACAATGCCCACCTTCAAAATCAGAATGATCTGCTCTCCTCGTCCCCAACATTCTTCTTCCTAAAGCTGTTAGTGACACACATGGGATATAGAAGAAAGTAATTAAGTTAAAATGAGGTCATTAGGCTAGTCCCTAATCCAATATGACTAGTATACTTATAAAAAGAGGACATTTGGACACACACACACCCAGAGGGGAGACCATGTGAAGACACAGGGAGAGAATGGCCATTGATAAGCTAAGGAGAGGCCTCAGAAAAAAACAACCCTGCCAACACCTTGATCTCACACTTTTAGCCTCCAAAACTGTGAGAGAGTAAATTCCTGTTGTTAAAGCCATCTGGTCTGCGGTCCCTTGTTACGGCAGCCCTAAGAAAGTAATACAGCTCACATAGTTCAAGGACCATCTGCTGAACAGTCAACCATGCTCCCCCCAATCCCTGAGGACAGAAGGTGGAGTTTGCTCCTGTACTAAAGCAATGAGTTTCCTAAACAAGTAAATATCTCTCTGGAGAAGGTTCAAAACATGTCGCTTAAAGCCTGAACAACAACAAAAAGCATATACCAAAATGCATGCCACAAAATGAATTCCACAAAAGATAAGCAAAGTCATCTCGGCTGGGAAGTTAAATACTTTAGTCTTCTGCCCCCAGAGCAAGTATGTTTCTAAAGTGATGATAAAGGGTGAACCCAGTGTTACCTGTCTACTCTCCGCTGATGCAGCCTGCAAAAGAGGTGTCTGCTTGAGAATGTCTGGGTCAATTACACAGTTCCCAGTTAGTTCTCTTATTTAAGAAGGCCCATTGCAGAAACCAGCTTTACAATTGCTATGGCAACACAGCCCTATAATAACCAATCTGGTACTTCATTTAAAAATATAACCAGAAAAGTGCAGAATCACCAAATAATTGAGGAAACACAACATGAAAAAAGGAAAGCCAAGATGAATAAACAGAGCAGATGACCTAAGAGAAAAGAAATACTGAAGAATCAGCTCTCTTAAAATTACCTTTAAAAGTGGGTATCTTAATTAAAAATTATCATTAATATCTTCAGTGGCCACAACGATGAATTCAGGGACGGACACGTGATTGAAACCCGGCCAGAAAATCCACCTGGAAACTTTTGCTTGAGACTTTTCTTTCTCTTTTCTTTTTGAAACAGCTTTAATGAAGTATAGTCAATACACAAAAATCTGCGCATATTTTATGTATACAATTTGATGAGTTTAGACATATATATACACCCATGAAACCACCACCACTTTCAAACACGGCCTAAGAACACATAAGCCTTAAAAAGCTGGGGATCATATTTGCCAGGATTCAAAAACTAAAATAAGACAACTTTTCTGAGAGTGAGGCCAAACAGAAGAAAGCAGAAAAGAAGAAAGAAGCAGTGGGGAGAGAGTGTGAGAAAATTCTGATGATGTTGTTTGACCTGCTAGATTTAACAGCTCAGAGCAAGAGTTTCTGCTGGACTTTTCAAGGACAAAGTTCAATGCATTTATTTGGGGGAGGGGGTGAGGCTTGAATTAATTTTGATCAAGTTTCTACTATTTGTAAGAAAAGTAGACCCATCTGTTCAAATGTCTCTTTACAGGAGAGGCTGTTTCCAGCTACCCTTGATCCAGCTACCTCTCTTACTTCTATTCCTCTCTACCCCCATTAACCTGTAATATTTTCTTTGCAGAATTTACCTCCACCAGACACTGATTGTTATGGCTGTGCCTGCCCATTAGAATGTTAGCGCTACAAAGGAGGTGATCACACCTGGTTAGTCCCTTCTGCGTCCTCAGGACCTTGAGCACTGCTTTGTCCATGCAAGAAGTGTGATGAGTATTTGTTGAATGAACAATGTATTTGATCCACATGAGAGTTTTAAGGTGCACTAATCACAGTAAATGTCTTACAAAGCAGAAAACTGAGGTTTTAAAGAAATGTCATAATTCGTCCAAGGTTACACATTAGTATATTGTATGTTGAGGATTAGAATCCAGATCTTTGGATGCCAAGTACAACCTACTTTCAATATTCTATACCTATGCAAAATCAACAAAATAGATTTCTGAGTTGGGGACAGAATTATGAATTTAAAAAATAAACACAATTTTCTGGAATGAAAATATTTCGTATGTTCAGAAAGCTTCACACAATTTTGCTTTAGGTTTAATTACATGTTAGGTGAAGATAAAAATTTCTTAATGAGTGATGACACAGCTCAACCCTTTCTAGAACCTTGTTGGTCCACAACCTGCAGTGGTGCCCTCCCATCTACAGGCCTGGCCAATGTTTCCTAAATCAGAGAGATTAAATTAAATTGCTTTTATTAATGATGGGTGAGTGTGGGATAAGGTTATGTGGCTTTTAAATTAGTATTACTTGCAGAGGAGGTATGAAATGAAAAATGGTAGGGCCGGCCCTGTGGCGCACTCCAGAGAGTGCAGCGCTTGGGAGCGCCGCGGTGCTCCCACTGCGGGTTCGGATCCTATATAAGGATGGCCCGTGTGCTCACTGGCTGAGCGCAGTGCGGGTGACACCAAGCCAAGGGTTGCGATCCCCTTACCGGTCACAAAAAAGACAAAAAATAAAAAATAAGAAAAATGGGAGGAGACAGAATATAAACTGGTATTATGAGGTTATGCTTGACTGATCACATTACTTTTGAGCCAGTGGTTTATGCCCCATTGTTAGAAGACCCCAGAAGCTGGTGCTTGTCTCTCTCAACTGAATATTTTAAACAAATAACAAATGAAATTTATGCATTGAAAACACGGAATTATTTTCTTTTTCTAAACTCTATCAGAATTTTAGATTTTACTTTAAATTACTTTCTACCACTTCAAATATTAACTACCATGATTGTTTTTGTTGTCAGAATCACAGAAATTGAGTGAATATCTTAATTTTACCACCTACATTTTGCCTCTTTATTTTTATAAAATATGACATTTATTAAGCACATAATACATAGCATGTAACTTTAAAAAAATAAAAAGTTTGAAAACAAACAAACAAAAAAGTTCCCTGTGTTTCCAGAATTTTTCAGACATTCTAATATAAATACACACACACACACACACACACACACACACACACACACACACACCCTCTCTCTCTCTCTCTCTCTCTCTCTCTCTCTCTCTCTCTGCCCGTCAGAAATCCGTAATAACTTCGTATAGCATACATTATACGAACTCTCTCTCTCTCTCTCTCTCTCTCTCTCTCTCTCTCTGTCTTGCTGCCCTGTATTATTTACAGGCTCATGTCTATGTATTTAAGAGAAATTTTTAAAATATCTGGGGAGACTGAGAAGGTATGACAAGGTGGTTTCTGGATCCTGGAAGAGAAGGAGGACATTAATAGGAAAACTGACGAAATCCCAGTGAAGTTTGAAGTTTAGTTAACAGTAATGGACCAGTGTTGGTTTTTTAGTTGTGACAAAGGTACCGTGATAATGTAATGAAAATGTAAGATGTTAACAATAAGGGAAACCAGCTGAGGAAAATTCAGGAACTCTGTACTATCTTTGCAACTTTTCTGTAGATCTCGAACTAGTCTAAAATAAAAAGTGTATTTTTAAAAAATCTGGAAGGTTCCACCCAAACCCAGCAACAGGAGAGGCCTGGAGAAGGGGAGAGGACTAGAATCCTGGGAGGGAGGGTTAAGGGCCTTCAATCTTATCTATAATGGGATAAATATTTAAGTCAACTTTATCCAGCCATTCCTTGTGCCATTCAAGTTAATTTTTAAAATATTTTATGAAAAGAAGACCTACGGCTTTCTTCCTGATTTGAAGTATATGAGTTCTACTTTTTCTCCTAAATCACAGATTCTCAACGGAGCAGGAAAAGCGTGGGGGGAGGAGGCTGAGACATCCGGAGCTGGTTCTACCCTGTCCAGGCTGTGGAACCTCAGGGGAGGGGAGACCCCTTTATGGGCCTCAGTTTCTCCCCTGGCAGATGGAAATACTGAACCTACCGATCCCCTTCATCCAGGATGGGGAATCCCGTGGAAGATGGTTCCAGGGCGTGACAAGAACATCCCCCAGGGTCTCTACCTATCCCAGCCTCAACTCTCCCACCTGTGTAATGGGGGTGCAGAGCAAGGCAGGGTTTGACACCGAGTAGGTGGGTGCTGGATCCAGGCAGAAGCTGAAGAGCGGGAGCGGGCTTCTTCCACCGGGGCTTACGCGAAGGCTGGCCACGCATCCGCTCCCCCCCGCAGACCCTCGATCTTCCCCCGAGGTCCCTCCCAGGTCCCAGTCTTCGCGCCCAGGGCCAGACGCAGACTTCTCGCGGCGGGTGCTCAGCCCCGTGGGGCCGGTCGCGTTCCCCACACCCTCCCGCGATGCCCCCTCCCACCCAGAGCCTTCCAGGCAGGGGCGGCTCGACCCGGCCGTCCCCCCCCACCCCCCTGAGCACGGGGCACTGGGACGCCCCGCTCCGAGGACAGGGGGACAGGGGCGGGGCACTCACCGTGTGCGCCGGCGGGTGAGCAGCAGCAGCAGCAGCAGCGCGGCCAGGAGGCCGAGGAGCACGGCCCAGGACATGGCACGGCGGGTGCTGCGGGCGGCGGCGGCTGCGGCGCTCGGCGGGGCT
>NW_007734315.1:0-11901 GCF_000696425.1 Galeopterus variegatus | reverse complement strand
TCGGGGCGGGTCCCCCCAGGACCCGGGCTCACTGGGAGATCCCGTCCGCAAAGCTCCGGGGTGGAAAGCTTGCGATGGAAGGAAGGGGAACTGGAGGGGGAGGGAGGGGATGTGGCGGGACCGGAGGGACTACGTGGAGGGAGGGAAGAGGGATCTGCGGAGATGGGAAGGAAATATGGGGAAGGGGAGAGGAGGGAATATGGGGAGACGGACGGGGCCGATGGGGGGATAGGGAAAGAGGTACGCGATGGGGAGGGGCGATGTGGGGGAAGGGAATGTGGTGGGAGGGGCCGGGCATGTGGGAGGGGGCGAACGTAGGGGGAATAGGAGGGGCTTTTCCGTGTAAACCGACTCCGTCGCCCCAACCCCTCCTCGTCCCATCCCTCACCCCAGATGCGTTAGAGACCTTGTGTTTTCTGTCCTGTGTCTGGGCTGCGTGGTTGTGCTGGATGACATCGCACCGTCTGTCATCTTCAACAACGACAGCGCAGGGGTTACGGGAGCGACTCAGCATTCCGCTGTGAGACCCCCGTCCTCAAACTCTCCTCAAACTGCTGTAAGGGACGGACAGTGAGTGTGAAGCGCCTGCCCTGTACCTGGGGCATATTAAGGCTTCAGGGTGTGATGGCCATTGTCACCATTACCTGGTGCTTAGGGTGCCAGCCCCCTGTGCCGGTGGTTCTGCAGGGGACCACCCCTGGGTGCTGGGGAGAACCTGGGCTCCCAGCTAGACGGCCTTAGACAGAAGGGTCAGAGTAGTACTTACGTCAGGGGGTTGTCGTGAGGAACGGGGAGAACATGTCAGTAAAGGGAATTGCAAATTGAGCACTTGGCACACTTAAGTTTTATGAAGCAATGGGCTGAACGTGGAGCTGGGACCCAGGAGGTCTGTATCTACCTGCGCATTTCTGGGTGGGCTCAGGCAGCTCACAATGTTGTGATATCCCCAGTATTGGGAAGAGCTTAGGCATCCTTCCAGTGGTATTCTGGAGGAGCTGTTACTCCTCCCTGGTCTCCTGGCTTTTGCCCTCATCTCCCTGCAGTAGTCAGAAAGATCCTGCTAGAAGCCAAGTCAGATCCTGTCACTGACTCCATGGCTCTGCCTCACTCAGAGCACAGCCAAAGTCCTTACAAGGTCCCATAAGAACCAGCATGATCTGCCCTACCCACATTTATGTCCCTGACCTCATGCCCTCCACTCTCTCCCTCACCCCTGCTGCTCCAGCCACACTGATCTGTCTTTCCCCAAATGCACCAACCTCACTCCCACCTCGGGACCTTTGCACTTGCTAATCCCTCTGCCTGGAACATTCTTCCATGGGAGATTTGCACAGCTCGTGCTTTCTGTCACATCCCTCATTCCTCTGTCTGCTCAACTGTCACCTCCTCAGAGAAGCCCTCCCTGACCAGCTGGTCTAAGGCAGTCACCCTGTCACTCCTGTGACCTTAAACTGTTTTGTTTTGGGTTTTGGCAGTACTTCACATGCTCTGCTATCATATTAGAGATTCACTTCTTAGCCTGTTTTATGTCGGCTGTCAAGACAGCCGGATGACCCTTGTGTGGCCTCAGTGGATCCAGAACAGCAAGAGGCAAAAGGAGTTTCCTGAACTTCTTGTTTATTTATCCATCTTATCCACCAGTGAAGCCAGCAATCCCAAAAAGGCTGCAGAATGGGCCTGGAGGGTTTTCTCCAAATTTGGGGAGCTCTGTGGGGCTGTCTTCTGGCAGTGGGGTTCATGGCCAGACTCGGCCAGTACTCAACTGTGTGACCCAGGCAGTCTGAACCCCCTCTCCAAGCTGGTGTTCCTCATTGGCAGAATGGAGAAAAGAGAATCTCATGGGGTTGAGGTGAGGAAAAAATGACCTAATCCAGGTGACACACCTGTCTGAGTGCCTGACACACAGTGAGCACTTGTGAAAGTTAACTGCTATTACTGCATATTCCAGTTCAGCTTCTCACCATATCTGTGACCAGGGCTTGGTCTCAGTTCCCTCATCTGGAAAATGGGAAGGGCAGCCCCTTCCTAACAGGGCTGTTGCGAGGACTGAATTAAAAGATGGGAGAATAAAATCACCCAGCAAGGGCCTGGCACACAGTAGGTGCTCAATAAATGTTAGGTCTTCTGCCCTCCACTTGTGGCTTCACTTCAGCCTGAATCTCTCCTAAATACCCCACCTCAACCCAGGGGTGAAATCCTCCCAGGAAAGGAGACGCAGCCGCTCACACACCAAAGAGAGAAGGATGTTCCGGTGCCTGTGGCTTCTCCCCTGCTGACAGAACCTGAGTTGTTCAGGAAGCCAGCAGGTGTTTAGGAAAGTGGCCCCGTCCCCTTTCCAGAGCCTGAACTGCCACTGGTCTGAGCCAGTCAGGGAGGGCCCACCTTGCTAGTGACTTGTCCAGAGGTGGGCACCCTCTAGACGTCTGCTGCGGCTTCTGGAAAAGTTTTGTCCTCCCTATTTGCCTCCTCTTCTGTTTTGGGGGCCATCATGGGAGGATGTAATGGGGGGTGTGGGAGGCAGGTGGCACTATGGGGGAAGGCCAGGAGATTGCAGAGCTCCCAACCAGAGCTGCAGAACAACTGTCCCTGGGACGGCCTATCTGGACTTCTTGTTGAATGAGATAATCACATGTCTGTGTTAAAACATCATGAGTCAGATTTTCTCTTATTTGCAGCCAAAAACATTCCTAACGGAGATGACCTGACAGTTTTGGCTGGGGGGAGGACAATGAGATAATACCACACCCAAAGCACCACCTGTGGTGAGAATTCAGAAGTGTCATCTCACCCTATTATTTTTACTGATACCACAGTGCAGGCTTTACATGTTTATCAGGCAAATGGGACATCTGTCTGTCTGGATAAGGCATCTTGCAGGGACAGGCAGACTCTGAAAAGTAGGAGAAATTCCCAACTCCTCTGACCCAGGAGGATGGAAAGGACTCTGCTGAGGGCAGGGCTGGTGTGGCCTCAAGAGTGAAGATAAGGGGAGATTGCCTCAAGAATGACCCTCTTGTCCAAGGGGAAAGAGCTGTAACACACAAGGACTTGTGAGCTAGGTTCAAATCCCAGTGCTGCCACTTGCTTTCTGCACAACCCTAAGCAAGTTGCTCTCTCTCCTCTCTGAGCCTCGACTACCTTATTTGTGAAAAGGGCACATTGCCAGTAGTGGCAATGGTAGGGAGTCACTCGGTGAGTTTCCAACCGGAGCATCTAAGCCTTCATCTGGGATGTGAAGCCCATATGTCAGGTGGACTCAGGAAAATTCCTTCTCCCAGTGAAAAGCATCTGGACATTCCCCTGTAGGAGTCAGCATGTCCAGATGTCCACTGTCCAATAGAAACAAAACATCTGGGTAACTCTCCATTCTGCCCAAGCTCTGCTCACTTATCTGGCTGCTGTAGGGTCATGAGGATAATGTCAAGACCCAACACCGTCAGAACATGGGGGACTTTGCCTTGGAAAGGGCAGCCCTTTCCATCCTATATCCCTGCTTTCTCTCTTCCAGGGATCAAATCGGGTTCATGTCTGCGTCCTAAAGGCTACAAATTGTGTCAGGAAAAGAAAATATTATGTGTGTTGCTTTCTTCAAAGCTGAAAAGCAGTCCCATCAGAGAGAGGCAGTTTTAAATATTTTTGTGATTATAGCTCTAACTTTAGTTGGTAACTCAGGCCATTTGAAACACTTTTTCACAGTAATTCATTTAACCCCTACGAAGACCCTAAAAAATGGATACTATTATTATTTTCAATTGGCAGATGGTGAAACCAAGGCCCAGAGAGGGTCAGTAACTTACCCAAGGTCACACAACACAGGCTGAATATCCCTTATCTAAAATGCTTGGGACCAGAAGTGTTTCAGATTTGGGATTTTTTGGATTTTGGAATATTTGCATTTCCTTACCGGTATCCCAAATCTAAAATTCGAAATGTCCAAAATTTGAAAGTTTTTGAGGACCAACATGACTTTAAAAGGAAATGTTTATTGGAACATTTCGGATTTTGGATTTTCAGATTTAGGATGCTGTGATACTATGGTATGTATATTTTGGTTTCATCCACGGTTCCTGGCTTGTTCTAACCTTCCCACACCTTTCTGTCTTGGAGCTGACCATAAAGAAATTCTCTGACTTACCTTATCTGATTGTAGGTCATAAGATCCAGAAGGGATCCTGTCGCATACCCAGAGGGACTGAATGCACTACAGAGAGGCCAAGAAGAATCTGAACAGACAGGCCTTGCTGGGTTTCCCCACCAAGTTTTTAGTGTTAGATCATACCCTTTTTGTCCAATCGCATTTCTGTATTGTTGTCCATGCTTCAGTCATGCCTATGTAATGAAGCTTCCATAAAAACCCAAGAGCACATGGTTTAGGGAGCTTACGCATAGCTGAACACACGGAGGTTCCTGGAGGGGGGCACACCCAGGGAGGGCATAGAAGCTCCATGCCCCTTCCCCCATACCTTGCCCTGTGCATCTCTTTATCTATATCCTTTGTAATATCCTTTATAATAAGCCAGTAATCAGAAGCATGCTTTTCCCTGAGTTCTGTGAGCAGCTATGGCAAACTAACTGAACCCAAGGAGAGGGCTTGGGAACCCTGATTTATAGCTGGTTGGTGAGAAGTTCCAGAGGCCTGGACTTGTGACTGACATCTGAAGTGAGGGCAGTCTTGGGGACTGAGCCCTCACCCTGTGCAATCTCCAGGGAGATAGTGTCGGAATAGAGTTGGAGGACACCCCCACTGGTGTCTACTGAAGAATTGCTGGCTTGCTTCCCAGTGGGGAGAAATCCCCACACATTTGGTCACAGAAGTCGGTCTTCTGTGTTGATGATTGTGCTGTGAGAGCAGAGAAGAGACTGTGTGTTTTTCCCATTCACGCAGATGCTCAACCCTTATTTCCTTTAGTAGGCTGGAGCACAGAAATTTGATGTCCTCTTAACACAGGCTAATTAACCCTCTTGTGCTGTGAACACTCCCAGTGCCTTCCCACCTTTTCTCATGCTATTTACCTGCCTGGAAGCTCTCTCTTTCTCTTCCTTTTGGTTCATGCAAATACAGTATGGGAAGGTGTGTCAGTACAGGTCCTCTGAGACGGCCAAGATAGGATGAGGCATACAAGAGATTTACTGGGGGAAATAGCAGGGAGAAAAATGAGGAGGGAGCCAGAGGAGGCTGAGAGAAAGGGATAGGAAGAGGAGAGGGAGGGAGGGAGGGAGGGAGGGAGGGAGGAAGGATTGTGGATTGCAGAGCAGTTCTAGGGTCAGCAAGGCTGACAAGAAGACCTGAGCCTCTGGAGAAGCTCTGTGTCTCCCAGGAACAGGCTGCCTTGGTTTCCCCACCTCCCTTGGTGATTAGGGAAGCCTATGTACAGCTATGAAAATGAATCCATGGTCCATCTGTCAATTAGGCTCCCGCACAGGAGGTCTGAGGGGTGCATTTTCATGTCTCTGCAGTTAGGAAGTACAGCTGCCATATAAACCAGAAAACGCTGACTATACCTGCTTCTGCAGGCACAAACCATATCAGTGCAAGAATAAATTATTCCATTTACAGAAGCCATACTAAGTTGGGAGGAGAGGGGAAAGAGAGACCCAAACTGCAAAGTTTCTGTTGTTTTGTGCTGCTTAAAGAGAGGGTGGCAAATTCAAGTTTCCGAGCAAGTACTGCAAATGAATGAAGTGAGCCAATCATACCAGGGAGGAAACAGGGAGGTGTGGAGACAGTGGAAAACTGGGGAGCACTGCCCCATCTAAATGGAAGCAGCTTCTACTCTGTTCCAGTCAACTACGGCCATGTAGAACTACATGCCCAGTGTAGCCAGGTCTCCTGATTCAAGAGAAGCCAGAAATAATGGCTCAAATTATTTTAAAACATAGTATAGGCCAACAACAAACATCTGCCACCTGATTTTAGCCCTGGAGTCTAATTGTGCCAAGGGCCAGTGGTTTAGACATTTTGGGTATGTAAAATAGGTCTAGAGTTGAGATGTTGAACTAAATTGCTCTGTAGAATTAAGGAAGGACAGCACACTTTTAGGAGGAAGACAGAGAGAGAAGGTGAGGGCCAGGCTGTAATAAAGGCAGGTTGGGGCCTGTGTAGAAAATCGGCCAGTGAAGTTCCCTGTGGAATTAGGAGATGGAAGATGTGTAATACTGAGTGTTTGGTTGTTTGCTGTGATGGGCTATGGAATGACAACACACACGCGCGCACACACACACACACACACACACACACACCCCTACTCTCACACAAACCCTCACATATGCTTCCCCCGTTACCCTCAAATGTTCAGGAAGAGTCTGCTCTACCCATCAGGTAACAAACTAATCCTGGTTTGCCCAGACTTTCCCTGTTTTAGCACTGGAAGCCCCATGTTCCAGGAAACCCTTCTGTCCTGGGCAAACCAGGAAGGCTGGTCATGCCATCAACCCATATCTGCAGTGTATGAGTGATCAGAGATGGGTTCAGATCTGTGGCGGACATCCTGGAGCCTGAAGAGAGTCACACAATTAATTAACCAACCCTGAAACTGCCCCAAAGCAGATTAGATCATGGCCTCCAATTTTCACACTCTCCCTGTGTTGGAATTAGACATTCATGCCTTTGCCTCTTGACTGCAGTGCCTCCCACTATGAACAGAGAATAAGTCCTTGACCCAGAGGTGGTGGACTCAGGCATGTGACTCGATTTGACCAGTAGGAAGTGAAGAAATGACTCTTCCAGTTCTGAGTAGAGGTTTCAAGTGGAATCACGTCCTAACATTTGACCTTCTTGGTTTCTGCCATTAGTCATGACCCAAAGCACAAACCTGAACTCAATCTGCAGCCTGAAACAGAGAATCCCCAGCTGGCCTGCAAACCTGTGAGTAAGAAAAATGTAGATTTGTTGTTATAAGTGATGGAGATTTTGAGATTCTTGTTATTCAGCAAAAACTGACTAATGTATGCCTTACCTCCAGACTTTGAGTCCTTTTTGGTTGGATGTTCTTTGTATCAGTTAGATACAGAATAGGATACTTTCTACTCTTGGAGCCTTGGTTTTCTCATCTGTGTGACAGGACCATGATTATGCCCCTCTCTCATGGTGTTTGGAAGGATTCAAGAAGATCATGTGTCTATTGCATGCAGTAGGCACTTAATAACAGGGGTGAAGTATAATTCTTGCAGCACACTCTTGCCGAGTATTTATTTACCAGCACTGTGCTAGTCTCTTTATTGAGAATTTTACAGGAGAAAGGAAAAAGGACAAACTTCCTCACTTGGTCCTTTTCTTACCAGAGTAGACAAAGCACATCTGGATCAGAGGCAGATGGATGGAAGAAATGACCTCTCTCTGACATCCAGGCCTTGCTGCTGATTGTCTCTGTGGGTGGGGACATATCTGTGTGTTGAGAGACTTGAAGATCTATAATGAGCAAGGACTTAGACTGCAATGATGCCATCCTCCAGCATCCTCCCACCAGGAGAGTCAGGATTATGTAGGGAAAGTTGTCTGCAAAGAGCCTGGAGGTGGGGGCAGCCACCCGGATGCAAACAGGGGTGGACCGGGCAGCCTTTGCCCAGCTTTCCCATAATAAGTCCACTTGGGCCTCATCTCAGGCTGGAAGATGTCCAGGAGTGATCTTGCCCCTCTTTCTAGGCTATTTGCTGAGGGAGTGGGTGCTAGAGGACAGGTACACTCCTGCAAGCCTCCTGTCCTTTGATTTCCCCAGGATGGGGTACAGGTGGCCCCATGGTTCCCAACCAGTGGCCTTGGCACTTTGAAGTGGAAAAAATGATGCAGCCAGACCTCAATCTCTTCAACTCCCTGCTGTTCTGCCTGAGACCCAACCTGGCATGGAGGAAAGGAAAAAAGAGAGCCATGTGGATCTGTTACCCAGACAGACCCCAAGTGCTGACCCTCCTGCCACCCTGAAGCACCCTGAGAGTCCAAGGTAGAAAACAGTACAACAGTCAAAGCTGCTTTACTTATGTCTCAGAGTTGCTGAAGAGGCTCCAGTAAGTTAGTGAGGGTAGGAAAATGGATGCATAAGGCAACACTTTCCCATTTTCCTTCTAGAAATTATACCAAAGCATTAAAGAGAATGGAAAAACAAACAAAACAAAACCATAAACTTTATTTTTAGCAAAACCAAGACAGAGAGGTAATTCATAGAATTCAGAGTATATGTGAAGTTAGTGAGGGTAGGAAAATGGATGCATAAGGCAACACTTTCCCCTTTTCCTTCTAGAAATTATACCAAAGCATTAAAGAGAATGGAAAAACAAACAAAACAAAACCATGAACTTTATTTTTAGCAAAACCAAGACAGAGAGGTAATTCATAGAATTCAGAGTATATGTGAAGTTTTCCAAAAGCAACTAAGATGGGGCAGAAGTCATGCAAGAGGTGGCGAGTGGGCTCAGTGCTAGCAAATAGCAGAAAGAATCAGAAAAAATACACTTCCTAGGGATAAGGGCTTGCCCCGAGGTGAGAGTTATAAAAATGAGTGTGGGAACTTAGGTAAGTAGTTAGCAGCAGGTATCCTGAATATGATGTGGTTCAAAGAAACAGAGAAGGTGTAACAAAGAATTACAGAGAGGAAAGAAGGAATAAAAATGAATTACAGACAGAATATTTGCAGGAAGCAGTCTGACTCCATGGCAGCAGAGAGAACCTTTTAGTTATGAAGCCCAGGAAGCTCCCCTAATTCTTCCCCCACACCCACAGAAATAATCAGCAAATAGCTGACCCAGGAAAATCAAACCCTTCCTAATACAAGTTTTAAAAAGTAAGTAAAAACACCTCAGTACAAAGATATTATAAAGAATATGCAGAAAAGAACAGAAAAATCTACCAACAGACAAAAAAAATGTTAACACAAAGTGGATGAAAATTGTATCCAAATCATGTTGGCATGAATTTTTTAAAAAATATGTGAAGAAATTACCTCTACAAAGGAAGATGATAAAGCAGAAACTGAAGAACTCAGGAAAAAGATGACAAGCAAGAGGAGAACATGAGGTGGTGGAACTTGTGAAAGGAGAAGGAAAAAATCACAGAAATTAAGACAAAATTGGAAGAAACATGAAGGAAATATACCCCGCAGAAAACACTGTAAAAGATATTGTTGATAGAAATGAGACAAGAGAAAAAAATGAGATAAAAGTAAAGAAAACATTAGAAAGACTAGAAAGAAAATGGCAGGCAAAGAGGAGCCAACATATGCATAATTGGAGTCCTCAACAAAAGAAAAAGAAAATAACTGAAAAGAACAAATATTTAGGGATATAGTGCTATGGGCTGAATTATGTGTCCCCAAAATTCATATGTTGAAGCCCTAATACCCAATGTGACTGTATTTGGAGATAGGGCCTACAGGGGGTAGTTAAGATTAAATGAAGTCATAAGGGTAGAGTCCTAATCCAATAAGACTGGTGGCCTGATAATGAGTTTTCACATAAAGAGGTCATGTGAGCACACCAGGAAAAGGCGGCCACCTACAAGGCAAGAAAAGTGATCTCAGAATGAAACATACCTTGCTAGTTTCTTGATCTTGGAATTCTCAGTCTCCAGAACTGTGAAAAATAAATTTCTGTTGTTTAAGCCACCTAGAATATGACATTTTGTTATAGCAACCTGAGCAAACTAATGTTTATCGTTCAAGAAAACTTGAAATAAAAGAAGGCTTGAATCTACACATTGAAATGTTATACCGTGTGTCAGGGAAAATGATCCAGTGAATTTATCAGACATTAAAGATAAAGAAAGAATCCTTCAGGTAACCAAGCAAAAATGTTAAGGGGAAAAAAATTAGCCTGAGCCTCTGATTTCTCCACATATTTTCAATGTCAGGAGATAGTGGGACAAGTATCAGAATAGAAAATGGAGCCAAGGATTAAATATCCAACCAAACTTTCCTTCCAGTATAAAAGTAAAAGACAAACACATAGTCTGGCTAGTTAGCTCAGTTGGTTAAGGCTCAGCTTTACAACACCAAGGTCACAGGTTCAGATCCCCATGCCAGCCAGCTGCCAAAAAAAAAAAAAAAAAGACAAATACATAAGAATATGGGGAATATTGATTTCATGAGGTGTGCTTGAGAAAACTACTAGTAGACATGCTCCAGCCATGGGGAAATAATGTCAAAAGGACAACCATATTAATTTCTATCGCTGTTGATAGAGTTTGGATCTGTTGTCCCCACCAAAACTCATGTGGAAATCTGATCCCCAATGTGACAGTGCTGGAAGCTGTTTGAGTCATGGGGGTGGATTCCTCGCTGTCTCTGGGGGATGGGGGTCCTGAATGAGATCTTGCTTTATTAGTTCCCATGAAAGCTGGTTGTCTAAAAGACCCTGGCACCTTCCCTCTCTCTCTCTCTCTTGCTTCCTCTCACCATATGATCTGCTTGTACCTGCCAGCTGCCTACCACTTTCTGCCATGAGTAGAAGCAGCTTGAGGCCCAAGACAGATGCAGCTGTCCCAGAATCGTGAGCCAAGTAAATTACCCAGTCTTTATAAATTACCCAGTCTCTGGTATTTCTGTCATAGCAACACAAAATGGACTAATACACTGTTGTAACAAGTTACCACAAATTTAGTGGCTTAAAACCACAAAAATATTTCATCTTACAATTCTACAGGTCAGACATTCATGTAAGCTCAACTGGTTCCTCTACTCTGGGTCTCATAAGGCTGAAACCAAAGTGTTGGTCAGCCTGGGCTCTCATCTGGAGGCTCTGGAGGAGAAGGTGTTTCTAAACTCCTTCACGTTGCTGACAAATTCAGTTCCCTGCAGCTACAGGGTTGAGGAACCCAGTTCCTTGCTGGCTGTCAGCCAGGAGATTCTCTTGGCTCCTTACAATGCCTACATTCCTTATCATGTTGCCCCCACATCTTCAAACCAGCAATGGCCATCCGAGTCCCTCTCATGCTTTGAGTCTCTCCAGCTTCTTCTTCTGCCTCTTCTCTTTTGCCAGCCTGAGAAAGTGCTCTGCTTTTAAGGGCTCATGTGATTAAATTGAACCCACCTGGAAAATACAGGACAATGTCCCTTTCTTCATGTCTGTAACCTTAATAACATCTATAAAGTGCCATTTGCCATGTCATATAATGTAGTCACAGGTTCCAGTGGACTAGGGTGTGGACATCTTTGGGCGACATTCTGCCTAACACAACTGTCAAAAAGCATTGAAAATCCTTAACTGTAGAACTAAGACTACAACTAACGTGGGGCAGGCTGGTTAGCTCAGTTGGTTAGAGCGTGGTACTGATAACACCAAGGTCCAGAGTTCGATCTCTGTACAGGCCAACTGCCAAAAATAAATAAATAAATAAAAATAATGTGGGAATTGGGGTGACAGAGCAGAAAGTCAAGATGATAGGCCTAGGTGATATAGAAATATACAAGTATAACCAACAAAAACAGGGAGAGGAGGAGGGAAAGCTCAGTAATTAGATAAATGCACAGATGGCCACATTTGCAATACCTGGGAATTGGAGTATATCATTCCAAGTTGATACATCATATGTTCAAACTACAAGCAAAAGAAAACGCTAAGAATTGTTGACTAAAACTGAGAAGTGGAGGAGAAGGGAGGAAGAAAAAATTTTAAATTTTATAAAAGGAAACTAATAGAGACTGTCCAAAGAAATAAAGGACTAAGGATATTATATGGCATTATACTAAATATAAAGGTAACCATGAGAATGGTACTTTAAACTTTCCTAAAATATTGGAAGAAATACCTACACAAACAAAGGGAAAAAAGCAGACTTCATATTGACTTTTAACCCCCCTCCAAAAAACCCACAAAAAATGACAGAATTAAGACCAAACATATGATCATAGAAATAAATATAAAGGCACAAGCAGATTTCAAACAGTTCATGGGAAGTTTTTTGTTTTTGTTTTT
>NW_007734314.1:93610-95325 GCF_000696425.1 Galeopterus variegatus | reverse complement strand
AAAATTATGTTGAGTGAAACAAGCCAGACACAGAAAGAGAAATACCACGTTTTCATTCATAGCTGGGTGCTAAGAAGGAAGGAAAGAAAGAGAAGAAAGAGAGAGAGAGAAAGACCGTGAGAGAAAGAAAGATCATAATAATACATTGAACTTTCAGAAGGAGAGACAAGCCTAAGGATACTGGAGATGGGAGAGGGAGGGAGGGGGTTGGGGAGGGATTTGTCGGGTAAGGGGCATAAAGAATAATTACGATTTATAATAATAAATATGCTAACTAAAACCAAAATAAAATAAAGAAAAAAAGAAAAAAATATTTTCTTTACTATAAATTAAGAGACGAGTTTCTTTCACTTGTCAGTAAGAGTCATGGGAGACGAGGAGAAAAGCTGATGCTATGTTCAGAAAACAGTAAATATCTGGGCATGTTTTATCATATGTTCAATGTTCCCATACAGCTACACTTATAGAAATACTGTGATTCTTTCAAGAAAAAAATAAAGAAAAAGATCCCCAAAATGATAATTAAGTATATTAAAATAGATATGTAAAAGTAGTGTAATTAGTAAGCCTTCTGGGGAAAATGGAAGACCTTTAACTCACACAGGTTTCAATAATGAAATCACAGAAGTTCTAGGAGGAAAATGTAGGTGATTATGTATATGACCTTTGCATAGGAGAAGACATTCTAAGCATATCTCTAAAATCAGAAATTCTAATAGAAAAAAGGATAGATACTATTATATTAAAATATTAATGTAACAATTTTAATTTTATGCAAATGAAAACACTGTAAATTTATCTTAAACTCAAGTAACGCATTTGACAAAATGTTGCAGCAATAAAATACACATAAGGGTACTAGTAGAACAGAATACAGAACACAGAAATCAACCTGTAGACTTACAGCCAACCAATATTTGACAAGGTGACAAAAACATACATTTGGACAAAGACTGCCTCTTCAATAAAAGGTGTTGGGAAAATTGGATATTCATATGCAAAAGGATGAAGCCTGACCTGTACTTCTCACCATATACCAAAATCAACTCAAAATGTATTAAAATCTTAAATATAAGACCTAAAACTGTAAAAGTACTAAGGGAAAATATAGGGGAAACACTTCAGGAACCAGGACAGGGCACAGACTTTGCAAACAAATGCCCAAAAGCACAAGGAATAAAAATAAGTAAAAAAATAAGTAAATGAGATGATATCAAACTAAAACTCTTCTGCACAGCAAAGGAAACAATCAACAGAGTGAAATGACAACCAACAGAGTGGGAGAAAATATTTGCAAACTATACATCCCACAAGGAATTAATATACAGAATATACAATGAACTCAAGCAATTATACAGTAAAAAACCAAGTAACCCAATTAAAAAACGGGCAAAGGAGCTGACTAGACACTTTTCTAAGGAAGACATACAAATGGCCAACAGGCACTTAAAAATTGCTCAACATCACTAATCAGGGACATGCGAATTAAAACCACATTGAGATATCACCTCACCCCAGTTAGACTGGCTATAAATAAAAAGACTGAGAATAACAAATGCTGGTAAGGATGTGGAGAGAAGGGAACGCTCCTGCGTGTTGGTAGGACTGTAAATTAGTACAACCACTATGGAAAACAGTATGGAGGTTTCTCAAACTACAGTTAGATCTTCCATGCAATGCAGCAATCCCACTTCTAGGTATATGCCCAAAGGAAT
>NW_007734314.1:77904-93140 GCF_000696425.1 Galeopterus variegatus | reverse complement strand
AGTAACCCAATTAAAAAACGGGCAAAGGAGCTGACTAGACACTTTTCTAAGGAAGACATACAAATGGCCAACAGGCACTTAAAAATTGCTCAACATCACTAATCAGGGACATGCGAATTAAAACCACATTGAGATATCACCTCACCCCAGTTAGACTGGCTATAAATAAAAAGACTGAGAATAACAAATGCTGGTAAGGATGTGGAGAGAAGGGAACGCTCCTGCGTGTTGGTAGGACTGTAAATTAGTACAACCACTATGGAAAACAGTATGGAGGTTTCTCAAACTACAGTTAGATCTTCCATGCAATGCAGCAATCCCACTTCTAGGTATATGCCCAAAGGAATGGAAATCATCTTGTTGAAGGGATGCTGCAGTCCCCTGTTCATTGCAGCTCTGTTTACAATAGCCAGGTTATGGAAGCAACATAAATGTCCACTGACAGATGTCTGGATAAGGAAAATTTGGTTTATATACACCATAGAACACTACTCTGCTATAAAAAAGAATGAAATTCTGCCATTTGCAGCAAAATAAATGAGCCTGGAGAAAATTACGTTAAGTGAAATAAGCCAGACACAGAAGGAGAAATACTGTGTCCTCAGAAGTGGGAGCTAAGAGAGAAAGAAGGAAGGAAAGTGAGACCACATTTGTGCATTGCACTCACAGATGGGAGAAAGCAGACCTGGGGTTGTGTGGTACGGGGGGGGGAGGGAGGTTGGGGAAGAGATGGGTGAGGGTAATGGGGAATCATAAGAATCCGTGGTAATGGGCATCCTGATACTATTCATCTGACCATCACATGCTGGGTGCAGATGGTGAAGGTCAGTTTTGTACCCCATGAATATGAATAATCAATAAAATTTAAAAAATGGATAGTATCCTCATTAAATAAATATCTTTGATTGTATAAATAACAAAAATATTTTAATGATTAAATTTTCGAAGCAAAATATACCCACTTACACACAAACACACACATCTGTAGTCACAATAGATTAGGGTAAAGTGGTGCTCCTGTACTGTAAAGGGGTTAAAAAAGAATCAAGTGCAATTTGACAAACTTCATCTAAGGTCTTCAATATACATTAAGGAAATCATTTAAATGTTTATGGATAATTTATGTACAGTATGACCAACACTGTGCTATTTGTAATATAGATAATCAAAACCAAGCTCAATGTCCTAATACTGGGAAAGGGTTTAAGCAGTTTTGGCACAATATCACTCAATTAATAAAAAAGAAGGCTTGAAAAAAATACCAGTATAATTTTCATAGTGTAGTAAATTAAATAAATACATATCTGTGTGTGTGTGTGTGTGTGCGTGTGTATAAAGGATACTGTATTTCTACAAATACAAAATATATAAAAATAATTTATTTACATAAAATATATAAGCATTTTTTTCTACATATAAATAATTATTCACATATATACAAATACATAAATGCAAATATATATTCACACATGTTTATACAATGTATGTGCACAAATATAAATACATGTATACACACGTATATACACAAGAATAATTATGATAAANACAGGCAGTCACATGGAAGATAAGTTTCCTCTTGTAATTCCTCGTGGCTCCTCCCCTCCGAATTTCAGCTTTTCACCATGCTAACGCATACACGCCTAGTTCCAGGCCTCAATTCAGACTCCCGTTTTGACTTACTCGATTTAGCTTTCTGCTTCCTTTGGCTCTCGGTTTTGCTTTTTCTTTTTGTGCTGTGCTCCGACAGGCAGTCACATGGAAGATAAGTTTCCTCTTGTAATTCCTCGTGGCTCCTCCCCTCCGACTTTCGGCTTTTCACCATGCTGACGCATACACGCCTAGTTCCAGGCCTCAATTCAGACTCTCGTTTTGACTTACTCGATTTAGCTTTCTGCTTCCTTTGGCTCTCGGTTTTGCTTTTTCTTTTTGTGCTGTGCTCCTTTTGAATCGACTTTGGTGATAAGCTGTACAAGCCACGCCAAGCTACCCTGGACTTTTTGCCAGGGGCAGGCTAAACAGGCCATTTAAAAAAATTTAAAGTATATTTTAAACATCCCCCTTAAAAATATAACCAAAAAAAAAAGTTTTACTTCCTTACTTGCAGTTGCTTATATCATTTATGTTATAAAAATGTTTATCAAAAAGACCTTCAAATTAGTTAAAGTAGCATGTCTCGTTGAGTAGATAATGGTTCCTATTCCACTTAATACAGTTTATTTTATGGCTCTGGTCCCTAATGCTAATTTCACCAGAGATTTTATAAAGCACTTGACATATATGAGGACACAGACAAGCTTTAAAATAGATTTTATACAGGCATATTTTAGTTTATAGTTTGGAAAGAAGAAAATATGTTGGGTAGATATTACCTAATTTACCAAAAATTTACAAAGACTGCTAAATCAGTAGCCTCATTGCAGCATTCTGAACATCTGGAGTCAAATGCAGCAATTAACGTAGCTACTTATGTACTTAATACTGCCTTACCCTTTATCCCCACAAGCTGTGGATGCTGTTGATGGTCACTCTCATTTTTTATTTCCTTTGAAAATCAAAGAACCTAAATGCGCTGAAGGTATGAGACCTAGAACACTGACAGAAGGCTGAGAATAGAAATGACAATCTCTCTCTCTTTTTTTTTTTAATTTACAAACTCTCTATAATTAGGTGCTATATAAATTTTATTAGGGTTTGCTGGGGTAGCTCTTCTTTTATGTTTTAGACAATACACTTAAACATGTAAATGAAGATGATACTTCCCTGACCTTAGCATCGAAGATCCAGCACAAACAATATTAACATTCCTTTGTCCATCTCTACTGACAATTTTCAAGATAATAGTCTCTCATTTTTTATCATAGATTAAAATGATACAATGTTTTTATAGCACAATTAATAATGATTTGTCACAGAAATGGCAATGATAGTAATTTGCAATAAAACAAAGTTAGGATGACATTTTCTCCAAAGTTTTAAGTTGTTAGCTGAATAATTTCCCCTAATCTTGAAATAGGAAACTTGCAATTGTATTGAAAGTAAATTACTTGGATCTGCTTGTAAGGCAGCAAGTTAATCTGAATCAGTATTAAAAAAAAAAGAAGGCTTTCTTCTGGCTCCCCTCTTTTCTGTTTACATAGTATCTCTGTCGCTTGACACTTCTTGCCAGGACTACTTTAATCCTCTCCTAACAGACCACTATTCTAGACTCTCCTAATTTTAACTTCTATCAAAGGCTTCTACAAGCAGATGCCGCTATTCTTACCAGTGTGTACCGCACCTCCCTCTCAGCTTGGATCACTTAATGACTTCCAGTCACTCCCAAACACTTGAGATGTCCCTCCAGTTTGCCCAACTGTATGTCTATCCACACAGTGTATGCTCCAATTAGCAAGAATAAAATGCCATGCTCTCTCTCAGTTGTCTCTGTGTCTTGGCATTGTGTCTGGAATAGTCAGTCCTATTTCTTCTCCGCCTGGGTAATTCCAACTCATCCTTCAAGTCTCTATGCAAGTCAAGACAGGATTCAGTTCACCCATTTTCAATGTCCCTTCTTAGGGTGCCTGTCCTTGTGGGAGGATGAGGTATGCCCAGCCTGCTTGACTCAGATGAAGCTTTATAACTTGCTATGCCTAAAACAATGTATACAGAAGGGGCATAAAACTTGAGCCAGCATGTGTATTCCTCATCCTTTTCCTATACCATGAGACTAGATAATCCAGATAGAGACTGCTCCATCAGTTGGTGTTCCCAAGTGGAGATGACATAGAACTATAACTGACCTGCAATAGACAGGTAGTGCTGAAGCCACTGAGATTTTCTAGTCCTCTGTTGCCACAGCATAAACTAAACCATCCTGACTGATGCATTATCTATTTCTGAATTGTAATTCATGGTTCTGTTGTTGTTTTTGATTATAACTCTCCCACTAGCCTTTGAAGTCTTTGAAGAAAGGAACTGAAATTTTCAAATCCTTTCCTCTAGCAAATAGTACAATGCACTGTGAATAAAAGGAAGGAAATAAATGTTTGTCGATAGAAGAAATGAGAATGAAGATTAGTTGTAAAAATATAAATCTCCTATCCCATACAAGCTCTAGGATGCAGCTAAAAGCATAAAGTTATTCACTTATGCAATTAATCGACATTTTGATTCTCTGCACCTAGTTTGTTTAGACTTGACAGAGACTAGGTGAAGAGACTTAAGCACACACATTTGTTCTCATTTCTTCAACAATCACTCATTGTGTCCCTATCTCATGCCTGGTACATGCTAGAAATTACAGTAGAGAGATAAAAACCTTGCCCTCAAGGAAGGCAGTGAGCGGTTATAGGAGGGAAGACAGGCTAATGTAGTGAACAATTAAAATATAATATGATCACCGCAACAACAGAGAATCATTAAAACAAAATCAAGAGTCGGTAAGATTTAATCAGGTGCAAAAAATAGGGTAAGTCATTTTCGATAGAGGAAGTAGCAGACATAAAGGTCCAGAATCCAGGGAAAGGATGGTGAATGGGGTAGTTCACGCAGTAGATGAGCAGGACATGAGACGGTAAGAGTAAGGACAAGACTGGAGAAGTCATCAGGCCAGATCGCCAGGCACTAATGTGCTACATTTAGCCGTTTGGACATTATCACAAAAGCTCTGGGGAAAGCATTGAGAAAGTCTTACTAACGACGGGACAAGACCAAACTCATGATACAGAAATCGTACTCTATAGAGATGTGGAGAATAGATGGAGATGGTTGCGGTGGTGAAACTAAAGACACGGGCAAAGATTTAAAGATGGTGGCCCATGTAAAAAAGATGAGCTGGGTCAAGCATATTTTCTTTCTTATGAATTTGGGAAATTAAAAGAGTTTCCCACCTATGGTTCAAGCAGATGTTATGAAGTGGTTATGGCAACCAAACTTACCAGGATGCAATGAAGATTAAAGCAGTGAATAATGAGGCAATGAAGATTAGAGCCAAATGAATATGCATTGGAATGAGGAGAAACCAGAAATGACTCAACAAAAGTGAGTGATTTGTGTCACCAGTGATTCATGTGGAGCGTTAGTGTAAATGCACACACCTTCTGCCTAGGTCCCTCGGTCTTCCTTAGTTCTAGCTCCAACTCCCACAAGTAGAATCATCTCTACTTTGGCTTCTCTCTTTGACTTCAAGCAACATGTCCATCTCCTGTATTATTTCCAAATGTCTTTAAAATAATCTACCGATTCTCAGACTTGAGACAGTTTCTGACCTTTATAAACTAAAATTCTTAAAACAAGTGGTAGATTGATAGCCATGTGTTATCAATAACTCACGTGAACTTCATGCAAGCAGTCCTTTCAGGAGGAAGCAATTCTATAGGAGGCAGTATGGAAAATGGAATATGGAGCTGAACAGAGATGGGGAAATAACCTTTAAGAAGCAGGATTTTTTTTTTAAAGTTTCATGTTTTAAAACAAATATAAGCTTCAGCTACTAGAAATTAATCAAAATGTCCCTGTATTTTAGTAGTGCAAAGTAATTCAAATTGCACATCTTAAAAAAGCACCTTGGGATATTTCCAGATGAAAGACATGTTAATATAAAAGCCTATTTTTTTACTCTTCGATATTTTATATTTCTCTTTTAATAGGTTCACCTGCTTTAGGGCAATAACATTTTGCTACATGTGGCAAAGTGTTTTGATGTGTATCAAGATTCCTGCTCACCACTTTATCTTGAGCACTGCACACTGCTATTTGGGGCCTGAGGGAAAAGAGATCTTGGGTGACAGAATGACAAATTAAAATATTGACAATCTTCTTGCAGTGTTTGGTCTCATTGGGATCTGATGTGAGTAAAATTGTGACCCTTCAATTTGTGGCACAGTAAACTACATCTGAAGAACAGCCTTCGGTTACTTGGGAAGTGCAGTTGAAAGTCAGTGACCCTTTAGAAATATATATGTATCTTATTTACTATGATAACATGGGCTGCAGAGTTGAGGAAGATACGAAGGGTGAAAGGAAGGTATCTTTTCTGCAAAGATTTATGATCTCAGCCAGGTTGTGACAGTTATGGTGGCTGTTTTTCCCAAAGCTCAATGTGGTGTAGAGGTTAAATATCAAAATAGACATAAGAACATCTGTTCACACACTCGTTCTCACCATTTATCCTTAGTTTCTTTAACTTTTAAATAAGCCATAGTCTTTTTATATTTTAGAAAGTGTTACGATTGTGAGTGAAGTGCACATAATGCTTAGAGTTATTAATTGGAAGATTATTGTAATAACTGTGCAAAGTTCTGAATTAATAGGGTACCATCTCTTCCAGGTGTAATTAATTGGCAGGATATGTCAAGCAGATTGTGAAATACTGTATTTTAAATTATGCTATTACTTCAAGTGATCTCTTCTCAACAACATAATTCTAAACACAAATAAAAATATAAAACCGAAACTGTATAGCAATTATTAATTATTCAAATATTCTAAAAAGGGATATATATATATACATACACACACACATAGAAATAACATATAGGATATTTTGATTAGTATTATATTGATTTAATGGATCATTCTATCATCGTAATTTGATATCAAAAGAAATTTAATTCTGGTAGAGAACTTCTGAATCCTGGAAAATATTTGTAGACCCAAGTTAGAACTGTCCTAGAAAGTATTTGAAATGGGCAATGCCAACATTGGACTCTGGGTACTTCATTTGATTGGCATACTCTTTAGAATCATAATTCTTTTAATAGGTTTGGCGAAAGGATTGTGAGTAGCCTTTCTGCGTCCATGAAGGTGGTACAACGTCCGTCTCCTAAACTAGGATACAGACATGGCAAGTTCTGCTGTTTTACCCTTCCTCGGGTAAGATAGCATTCAAACAACCAAGAAGAATAATATATCTTTAAACTTTAAAAACTTGCTTTAAAATGAGAAGACCAAGGTTTTGAGGTTTATTTTGGCATCTGTGCTGTTGTATATGGTGCTTTTTCCTAGAATCTGTGCTGTAGAGTACAGTCATAACTAGCCAGCTTTAAACTTTAAAAACTTGCTTTAAAATGAGAAGACCAAGGTTTTGAGGTTTATTTTGGCACCTGTGCTATTGTATATGGTGCTTTTTCCTAGAATCTGTGCTGTAGAGTACAGTCATAACTAGCCAATGTGGTAATGACAAATTGAAGTAAGGCTAGTGCATCCGAGGAACAACTGAATTTTTAATTTTGGTTAGGTTTTAATACTGAAGGAGTGCAAAATATTTGATTCCCATAATGTGATTAGTACAATGTGTTTCTTTATTGTTTGCATACGCACTGACAAAACTGGTTCATCTTTTTTAGAAGAATTGATTTGACTTTAAAACGATCCTGTATTTTAAAATTGCAGTAAGTCTGCATCTTCGATCTAACAGAGCACCACTCATCACGATGGAAACTAAACTGAAAACAAGCTGCCCAAATGCAGAAGAGTTACAAAAAGCTCGCTTCCAACCTTCTAAATTCCCTTTTCTCATTCTTTCATCAGATCAAAAAATAAATGTATGTAGAAAGGGATAGATAGTCGTGCTTGGAAACCAATGGATTGAAATAATCTCTGTGCATCTGTTAGAGTGAACTGAGACTGCAGCTAGATTGGCAGATGGAGAAGCAGGCTCAAGAAGAGAAATGATTCTCTGTTGGAAAGATCAGTTTACTGGGGTTGAGGAGTGGGAAGTGGTCCACAGTGAGAAGACAGGCTTTGGTTTGGAAGGGATATGATCATGAATAGGCCTTGACAAACTTGTCATCCTCATGTCTGGCCACATGACTCTTCAAATGCTATTCTTTATCAATAGGAGCGTTTGGACATTCTCAGCACATCCATTTCCTATCTTCATGCTGAAACCCATTCCCACCCCTTCCCCTTTGTTTTCCGATTGTTAATTCCTGCTCCTTCACACCTGATTTAACTCAAGAGTCCAGAGTTGATCGAAGGCCTTTTCTGGCTTCCACAGCACCATGAGCATCCCTATATCATGGAAGCTACCACACTGCTGGAAGGATTTGTGTATTTCTCTGCCCTCCCCTCAAGACATTAAGAGCTTGGACTGATCGAATATGTCTTTTCTAAATTCATATTCCCATTGACTAACGTATCACATAGCACAAGTCAAACACTTAGTGAATGTTTGCTGAAGTATTAAACTGCCTGGTAAAGCTCTGCATTTGGGCAGTTTGTTTAAACAAGCACTTTTGCATATTATTTGTAGGCGTTGTATAAAATCTAATGACTGCCTCATTTCCCCAGATTTCACTGGGAATAATCCCAGTGGGATTATTTTAGCTATTATTCATTTATATAAATGGCAGAATACCAAAAGTGATATATTTTGCCCATTAACTGGCAATTTGTTATCAAGTTTTTAAAGACTGGTCTGTTAAATTTTAAGAATATATCTCTAAATACCTTGATAAGAGATCTAAAAACTGTCAGTCAATTACAGAATGGCATATCATAAATTTCTGATGAAGATATAAATATTCAATTAATATTACCATTACCAGCTTGAGAAATTGGTCACTTTTGAATTAATTTTATAAAATAGAAAATATAACCCATATAAGGCATATTTCCTTCAGGCTAAGTGTACAGTTGTCTCAGTGCTGAAGGTACCAGATTTTTGTGTTCAGTACCATCAGTACATTTTAATGCATTTTTAAATTTGATTATTCCTCTTCAGAGGAAAAATAAATTTCCACTGCACTTATTAAAAAAATCATTTTTTTAATCCATAGCTTTCTCACAGAGATTCTGTTAATTCCTACAGCTTTCCCCTGCTTTTCAGTGAGAAATGACACATAATGAAAGTCTTCACATGAGTTATTTCCACTAAACACTCTATAGAGTAAGCAAGCTGATTTCTTTGCATTTCCTTAAGACAGGAGTCAGGACAATTCCCAGACTGCACAAACAAGGCAGGAAAAACTGCTTTGAATACCAACAAGCAGCAGGCTATACCTGCTATGAGAAATTCATTCTTGGGAATGTACATTTTTGGTAATGCAGAAGAGAAAAAAGCTGGTTACTCGGGAGACAATGTTGCCTATAGTGCTATACTAAGAATCAAAAGATCCAAAGTCTAGTTGAAGCTTTGCCACATACTTTTCTGATTTTCTTCAGACTGCTACATCCCTAATGGCTTCCAAATTAGGAATGCACTTTGATCCTGACATGTTCTGGTAGAATTACACAGATCGTGGGCTGCCAGCTGGTGTACAGGTCATCATTGAACCCCCAGACATGGGCTCTTGAATCAGTGCCCCCATCCCCTACATCCAGCCCCTTTCCACATGCTCATTTCACTGTTTGCAAAGTAGCTTCCTTCCTTCTTCCTGCCTTTTCCCCATCCTTTCTTCCAAAAATATTTATTGAGTACCTCTTATGAACCAAGTACCTCAGTAAGTACTAGGAATATGAAGGGGATCAGTTAGTTTTATCTCTGCCTTCAAAGATCTGAGCGTCTTGTAGCACTAATAGGTATCAAACAGATGATTTCACAAAAAAGGCATAATTATAAAATGCGATAGGAATTACAAAAAAGATGTAAGGATGTTGTGAAAATTAAAAATGTAACTTTGAGAAAATAGTTCTGCTCTAGATAGTCTAGAAAATGTCTTTTTATTTTTATTTTTATTTTATTTTATTTTTGTCTTTTTTGTGACCGGTAAGGGGATGCAACCCTTGGCTTGGTGTCGCTCGCACCATGCTCAGCCAGTGAGCACACTGGTATCCCTATAGAGGATCCGAACCCGCAGTGGGAGCACCGCTGTGCTCCCAAGCCCCGTACTCTCCCGAGTGCGCCACGGGGCCAGCCCTAGAAAATGTCTTTTTAAAGAATCGTTTGTTCTAAGATTAAAAGTAGAAGTAAGATCAAATTGTGTAAAGAACAGGAGAAGAATAAACAAACAAACAAACAAACAAATAAAACAAACACTTGGTGAAAAGCCAGCATGTGAAAAGACTCTGAAGTAGGAAAAAAACATAATGTGTTCCAATGCCTGAGAAACTTCAGTGGAGTCTGGCTGTAGCAGATGAAGGAGACACCAGTGCAAGTTAAGGAGACTTGGTTAAGGCTGGAAAGGCAAGAGAAACACCCATGTCCTCATAAACTGTGTTAGAAATGTACATGGCCTTATGAAATATACATGGCTTTATAGATTGCATTAAAGGTATGCATATTTAACTTACTAGCAATGAGAATTTATTCAAGGTTTTAAGGGAAAGGAATTCTTTTAAAAGAGCATCATCACTACGGTTTGGAGAGTGAATTGGAGTAGGGTTGAGTACATCTGGAGAATCCAGAAAAGGACAGTTCATAATCACTTAAGTGAAAAGTAATGGCAGCTTGGATTAGTGAGATGACAATTATAAATAGTGATAAATTGATAGATTTGAGTTGTATTTTAAAAATAAAATAAAAAACAATTATATATAGCGAGTGAGAGCTAAAAAGATATCAAATTGTGATAATTTAATTGTAATATTGTACAAGTAGTATTTATTTTTTCTAATGCTATAGAGGAATCTAATAAAAGCCAAAGGCAGAAATATTATATTAGTTGACTTAGAATTAAGATCTATTAAAGTAGCAAGAAAAAGAGAATACATTTCATTATTTTAAAAAATATATTTAAAATATTATGGAGTAAAGGTTGGAAAACATTGATGGCAAAAATATATCTGAGCTTGCTATTTATAAAACAAATATATTTGACAATTTTTGTGATGAAAATTCCCTTTACTACATACTGCATTAAAATAAAAACTTAATCTGGAAATTGCATTTAAGGACTTATTTGAGCCTATATATGCATTTGTTTTACAAAGTATAATATGTGGCATGACTTTGATGAGAGTCAAGAAAATTATTGTTTAGTTCTCTTCATAGAAAAAGATGCTTCAATTTGTGAATTGATAGCCTCTGCATAAATCTCTGCAATGGAGGATGAACTATAGACAATTTTATTAAATTGGGAGACTTTTATTTAAGGTCACAGATGAATAGACTACAGAGAAGAATAGTATATTAGTTGTCTATATTGAGATCTCCACATTGGCATAGAACTTAAGTGTACTAATCAATGTCCCCTTACATTTTATGTAGCAGACTGGTTTTCCACAAGCATAGTTATGAAAGAAGTAGAACAAAGGCAGAACTGGAGTCTTTTCCTCCTTATCTCCCACCAAAAGAAATAATAAGAAAGAGAAAGAAAAGCGTAAGACCAGCTATTTGTTACTCATCCATTTATCATTGATTAAAGAAGGAGAAATAGATTATGATTTCATCAAGATGGCGGAATAGACTGTCTCTGGCATCACACTCCCCCCACAACTGATCAATTTACAGCTATTAAAAAGCAAAGACTGCCAACTTGGGACTGCTGGAGCTCAGGGGATGAGGAGAGACCTACAGAATTTGTGAAGGCAGGAGAAGTCACAGCAAGAGGGAAAATGGACTGCCCTGACCATTTAGAGCACTGGCCACTTCAGGGCCAGCCCAGTGAGGGGCAGGAAGAAGCTGCAGCACACAGAGCAGGAGCCAGCAAAATCCACAACTGAGGTTTTGTGTGAAGTTGCTTGAAATCTGCAGGGGAGAAGAGAGCCTTGGAGTGCACCATACCAGCCCCTAGGCCAGCAAACTGACAGTGTTCCCATGGGCCAACATAGGAGTGAGGGGCTGCAGCCAACTAAAAAGGAACCATCCAAAGGTCAGGAAGTCACCGTGAGGGACCCACCTATGGCCTGCCCCATGGGAAGCTTTTGGGGCATGGGAGGGAAGACTGGCTTGCTGGGGGAACATCAGGGCACAATATGGTCAGCTGATCTGCCTTCTGATCAGCACAGGCCCACTCAGTGGAGACTGGTCAGGGCAATAGAACTTCTGGGGGCACAGTATTCTGTAAAGACTCAGTCCCAGACCAAAATTTCCACACAGCCCAGGTGTATCTTAACTCACAAGACCTGGAAGTGATCAAAAGGCCAGTAATTAAAGTCTGATCTCCACAAAAAGTCTTCCCCAGAAAATCAGCAGCAAAGCAGCAATTTATGTCAATCACAGAGCTTAAGTACTGGTCCCCATGGGAAGATACCCTAATTTTGGAATTAACCAAAGGACAACAAATTAGTTTCTGTGTACAGTTAAAGTGATGGAGGTAAATAATAATCCACCACAGAACTAAACACACACACACACACACACACCCCAGAGACAAAAGTCTGATATTAACCAGTAAAGGTCTAACACCACTACAGGACACTGATAAAACCTAGAAGAGGTAGCAGTCTCCTCATATGCCCAGACATCAACTTAAAACCACAAAGACTGAAAAAGAACAGAGAAAAATGACATCATCAAAGGAAGTAAACAAAGCACCAGCATGGACCAGAGAACAGTAGACTTATGAAATGTCTGCCAGAGAATTCAGAATAGCCCTCTTAAGGATGTTCAGGGAGCCACAAGAGAATACAGACAGAAAATTAAATAATATCTGGAAAACAATATAGGAGCAAAACAAGAAACTTGACAAAGGAATTGAGTCAATGAAAAAAAAAAAAATTTCTAGAAATAAAGAATACATTACCGGAACTAAAAAAAGAAAAAGAAAAGAAAAGAAAAGCTCCAATGGCAGACTTAATCAAACAGCCAAAAGAATCAATGAATTAGTGAGCTTAAACACTGAACACATGAAATTATCAAATCAGAGGAGCAAAAAGGAAAAATAACTCTAAAAAATGAAACAGAAATACAGCAAATATGGTGTATTTCCCTCAAGCAAAATAACTTCCACATAATTTTCATACCCAAAGGAGAGGAAAAATGATGTGGAAAACATATTCAAGAAAATAATGGATGAAAATTTCCCATGTATGGAGAAAGATGACATTATCCAGATACAGAAAGCTCAGAAGTCACCAATAAAACTCACTCCAAAAAGGAAAACCCTAAACACATCATAATTCTGATTACTGGGTATATATCCAGAGGACCAGAAATCATCATGTCAAAGGGATACCTGCAGTCCCATGTTTATCACAGCTCTATTTACAATAGCTAGGCTATGGAACCAAACTAAATGTCAATTGATGGATGACTGGATAAGGAAAATGTGGTATATGTACATAATGAAATACTACTCAGCCACGAAAAAGAATGAAATTCTGTCATTAGCAGCAACATGGATGAGCATGGAGAAAATTATGCTAAGTGAAAGAACCTAGGTGTAGAAAGAGAAATTCCATGTCCTCACTCATTAAGTAGGAGCTGAATCAATAAATAAACAAATAATAAAGAGAGAGAGAGAGAGAGAGAGAGAGAGAGAGAGAGAGAGAGACAACAATCATAATAATATGTTGAACTTTTAGAAGGAGAGAAAAGAACTGTGGTTACTGGAGGTGGGAGGGGGGAGGAGACGGTTAATGAGAAATTGGTGAATACACACAAAGAATGAATATGTGCCGTAATGATTAATGATGAATAAGGTTACTATCCTGATCTGACCATCACACATTGTACACAACTACTGAAAGTCAACTTTGTACCCCACATATATGTATAATAAATTTACCTTTTTCTTTAAAAAAAGCAAAGACAAAGAAATAATACTAAAAGCATCAAGAGAAAAGAAACATCTAACATTCAATGGAGCCCCAATATGTCTCTCAGCAGATTTCTCAGTAGAAACCCTATAGGCCAGAAGAGAATGAAATGACAAATTCAGAGTGTCGAAATTCAGAATGTTGAAAGAAAAAGACTATCAGCTAAGAATTCTGTATCCAGCAAAATTAACCTTCAAATATAAAGGATAAAGTATTTTCCAGACAAACAAAAGCTAAGGTAATTCATCAATACTAGACCTGCCTTACAAGAAATGCTAAAAGGAGCTCTTCAATCTGAAAGCAGATGATGCTAAGGAGCAGCAAGAAAACGTTTAAAGGCATATAACTCAATAATACAGTGAGTTCACAGACAACCTCAGATAATAGTGTCATAGGGATGGTGAATAAATAACTTACATTCTTGGTAAAAAGACTAAAGGGCAAACCTAGCAACACAATAACATGTACAACAACCATATAAGTGCTAGGCAGTATTAAAAGATGTAAATTAGAACAACAAAATGTCAAAATTGGGGAGAATGATACAGAGCATAGAGATGGATTTGTTGTTTTTCTTTTTTCTTATATATCAAAGTTAAGTTGTTATTAGTCTGAGATAATCTGTTATAACTATAACATATTTTTTGTAAGCCTCATGGTAAACATAACACAAAAACTTATGAAACATGCTAAAAATAACTAGTGAGAAATCAAAGTACACTGCTTGAGTGAGCCACTCAATCACAAAGGAAGACGATAAGATTGGAAAAAGGAAAAAAGGATCAACAAAACAACCAGAAAAAAGTAACAAAATGGCACTAACAAGTCCCTGTATGTTAGTAATAACTCTAAATACAAATGGGTTAAATTCCCCAATTAAAAGGCACAGAGTGACTCAGTGGATTATAAAACAAGAACCAACAATATGCTGTCTACAAGAAACTCATTTCACTTATAAGGACACACACCATTCAAAAGCAGAGGGACGGAAAAAGATATTTCATGCAAATGCAAACCAAAAAAGAGCAGGAGTAGCTATACTTATATCAGATAAAATAGTCTTCAAGCCAAGGAAAGTAAAAAAAAGACAAAGTCATTACATAATGATAAAAGGATCAATTCAACAAGAACATTAGCAAATCTAATTAGATATTTACCCAACTCTGGAGCACCCAGTTGGAGAAAGCAAGTACTATCAGACCTACTGAGAGAAATAGTTACCAATACAATAACAGTTGGAGACTTTAAAACCCCACTTTCAGCAAAGGACAGATCAGCTAGACAGAAAATTAGCCAGGAAACATCAGTATTAATCTCTTCTCTACTCTAGGCTGATTAGAACTAACAAACATACATAGAACATTTCTTCCAAAAGTTGCAGAACACACATTCTTCTCAGCATCACATGGAACATTCTCTAGAATAGACCATATCTAATGTCACAAAACAAGTCATGACACATTTTTTAAAAGCTGAAGTCATGTCAACTACCTTGCCTGACCAAAATGGAATAAAACTAGAAATCAACAATAAAAGGGACACTAGAAGCCACATAAAAACTTAGAAACTAAGCAATAGGCTCCTGAACAATGAATGTGTCAAAGAAGAAATCAAAA
>NW_007734314.1:70232-76260 GCF_000696425.1 Galeopterus variegatus | reverse complement strand
AAACCCACAGCTAATATCATAATGAATGGACAAAAACTGGAGGCTTTTCCTCTAAGATCTGGAATAAGACAGGGATGCCCTCTTTCCTCACTCTTATTCAACATAGTACTGGAAGTTCTAGCCAGCCCATTGAGGCAAGAGAAAGCAATAAAGTGCATCCAAATTGGAAAGACTGAAGTCAAACTATCCCTATTTGCAGATGACATGATCCTATACATAGAAAACCCTAAAGACTCCACCAAAAATATTACTAGAACTAATAAATTAATTCAATATAGTATCAGGATACAAAATCAACACAGAAAAATTGATAGCCTTTCTATATGCCAATAGTGGAATAGCCAAAGAAGAAATCAAGAAAGTAACTCCATTCACAATAGCTGCCAAAAAAATGAAATACCTAGGAGTAAATTTAACCAAGGAGGTTAAAGACCTCTACTATGAACGCTATAAAACATCGGTGATAAAAATTGAAGAGTATACTAGTAAACAGAAAAAAAATCCATGTTCATGGGTTGGATAAATTAACATCTTCAAAATGCCCATATTATCCAAAGCAATCTACATATTCAATGCAATCGCTAGCAAAATACCAATGACATTCTTCACAGAAATAGAAAAAACTATCTTAAAATTTGTATGGAACCACAAAAGACCCCAGATATCTAAAGCAATCTTGAACGAAAAGAACAAAGTTGGAGGTATCACACTTCTTGATTTTAATAAACAAAACAACATGGTTCTGTCATAGAAATAGACACATGGACCAATGGAACAGAATAGAACGTTTAGAAATAACTCCACACACTCACATCTAACTGGTTTTTGACGAGGGTGCCAAGGGTATGCAGTGGGGAGAGGAAACATCTTCAATAAGTGGAGCTGAGAAAACTGGATCTCTACAGGCAGAAGATTGAAACTACATCCCTCTCTCTTGCCATACACAAATATCATCTCCAAATGGATCAAAGACCTCAATTTAAGATTCGAAACTATGAAACTCCTACAAGAAAACATAGGGGAAATACTACATGAAATGAAGGTGGGCGGCGCTTTTTTGAATGAGGCTACAGAAGCACAGGCAACTAAAGCAAAAACACGCAAATAGGACTACATCAAATTAGAAAGCTAATGCACAGCAAGGGACACTCTCACAAAGTGAAGAAACGACACACGAAACAGGATAAAGTGTTTGCAAACTACACATCAGACAAGGGGCCAATATCCGGAATATATAAGGAATTCAAACAATTCAACAGCATTAAAACAACCCAATTAAAGAATAGGTAAAGGACCTCAAATAGATACTTCTTAGGAGAAGACATGCAAATAGTCAACAAGCACATAAAAAAGTGCTCAAAATCACTAATTATCAGGGAAACGCAAATTAAAAGCACAATGAGATATTATCTCACTCTAGTTAGAATGGCTATTATCAACAAGACAGAAAATAACAAGTGCTGGTGAAGATGCGGGGAAACGGGAACCCCCTCGCATTGTTTTTGGGAGTGTAAATTGGTACAGCCATGGTGGAAAATAATATGGGAGGTTCCTCAGAGAACTAAAAATAGATCTATGTGATGACCCAGCTGTCCCACTACTGATTGTTTTTGGGAGTGTAAATTGGTACAGCCATGGTGGAAAATAATATGGGAGGTTCCTCAGGGAACTAAAAATAGATCTATGTGATGACCCAGCTGTCCCACTACTGGGTACATACCCAAAGGAAATGAAATCAGTGTTATAAAAAAGACACCTGCACTCCCACGTTCATCACGATGCTCTTCCCAATAGCCAAGAGATGGAATCAACCTAAACGCCCATCAATGGATGAATGCATTTAAAACTTGTCCTATATACACACAATAAAATACTACCCAGCTATGAAAAGAAATGATATTCTATCATTTGCAGCAACATAGATCGAATTGGAAAACATAAGGTTTAATGAATTAAGTCAGGCACAGAAAGACAAATACCACATGGTCTCACTCATATTTGTAATCTCAAAAAAAAAAAAAAAGTGTTTCCCATACTAGAGAGCAGAATAATGGTTACCAAAGACTGGGGCTGGGCCAGGGGGTTGGGGGGCGCACTAGGAGAAGAGGTGGACCAGTGGTTACCACACTATGCTATCTACCAAAGTGAATCATTGTGCAGTGTATACACGTATATGCACATATTGAAATAACACCCTGTACCCCACAAAAAGTACAAGTAAATGTAAAATTAAAAAAGGAGCATAACTGTTAGAGCAGCAACTAGTTCAATGACATGAGGATGTAGCAACAATTCTTTCTGAATTCAGAGAAAATATTACTTACGAAATTTTATTGAAATTGTTTTTTAATACACTTAAAAACTGACAAAGAGATTTTGATAGCCAGAAATAAACCATAGGTATCAGAACCTTTGCCAATGCTTGACTCTAATACTGCCCTAAGTGTCTACCCTACTCCACGTCTATACTCTTTGTCTCCTACCAGACTAGGTAGCTGTAACTTAAAACTGTAGGTATTCTACCCAGGGACATACTTCCGTCTTAATCTGATGCGTCAGCTAGGGAAAACATTTGGCTAACAATACTCTGTCCTTCTTATTGATTTATAAAGGTGCCCTAAAATTAGAGCTTCGTATACATATGTATATTACTCTGAAACAGGAGGTGTGCTTGTTACTAAACAGTGTGGCTGGTTGGAGGGAGAGCTCTCCAGTGAGTTATTTTAACCCGAATTTTTCCTCAGCACATTACTCCACTTTCCATAAACATGGTCCCCAAAATAACTATGTTATGAACAGGATCAATATTTTTATAAGACTGATACAACTTGGATCACTTATGTTATTTAAGCACTTGAGACTGGTTTTTTGTTTGTTTTTGTATGATGGCACTTACCCAATTTCACATACTTTATACTATACTAATCAGGGTGACAACCATCACGTAGAGTCTACAAATCCCCAGGGAAGATAATATCCTTATTAAAACAGAGTATGACCTGCTGATTCAACCGTCTGCTTCCAAGCATTTGTTGTTTATACATAAGGTATGCCATTTTTCTTCAAGTATATGAGGCATGTAATTGGACACAGACTTTTTATTACCAGCTATTTCATTCATTTTTTTTTTCTTAACTTTAGATTTATGTATGTTATTCCTCAGGAGTGAGGGGGAAGAGCCTGAATGACAAAAGAACAACTTGACATTCACTAAGAGGAAGATCTGCTTCCATCTGGGCAGTCTTGACATACAACGTGGATTTTTTAAGGTTTGTGAAGAAACCACGTGTGTGTATGTTGTTGTGTGTGTGTCTGTGTATGGTGTGCTTGTTATAAATGCATTCATATATATCATAACCAAGTTGGTTTCCGTTTTCATTATTCTCAATGAAGTAAATAACACTTTATTGTGGTTATAACCACATAAGTCAACACAAGTATCTTTTCGAAGTGAAGTGACCACTAGTTTATGCATTTGACTATCTTGGAAAAAAATCATTGTAGTTTTTGCCCAAGAACATGGTGACTAGATTAAATTATGAGTATTCTTACCATCTACATGATGTTTATAATCCATTATGTTTGTCTAGCTCTCTGTATATCAATTTTTATGTGTACTCAATATACGTGTAGTAAAATAATAGTAGAATTAGATTGGATTAAATTCCTTAAAAGCATTGTGCATTCTTTCTGTGTCTTTAAAAGCCATGTGGTGTGTGTGTGTGTGTGTGTGAGAGAGAGAGAGAGAGAGAGAGAGAGAGAGAGAGAGAGAGAAATTGGAAGAGAAAACATTGGTGGGGGTGAAGAAAAATTTATACAACATATGACTAATGGAGAGAGAAAATATAAGTGATCAATTATTGCACCTTTATTATGTGCAAAAACTGTTACTTTTTATATGCAGTCTTATTTTACCCCTTTATGAGTCTATGTATTGGTTATTATTATTCACATTTTACAGATAAAGAAACTGAGGCTCATAGAGTATCTTTCTAAGTCACAAAACGAGAAGTGAGGCAAGATTAAAGCCTCATTTGCCTGTCTGCATAACTCCAAACCCATTATATTCCCACTATCACACAACCGGTTTTAAGGAAATCAGGCAAAATACACTTTATATATATTGGAGTGATATCTCCAAGCTCAAAAACTGTCATTCATTAATAATAAAAATTTCATTTCAGGTCAGTGTAAACAAAAAAGCAAAGAGCTCACCACGTATTTTTTCAGGTTTCTCTGGGGAAAAAATTGAAACTGTGTCATAAGATAAAGCATTTTCTCATGAGCTGTTTATAAGCTATTTGGGTCAATAATTATTCCTGGGAATTTAATTTTTTTATTTTTTTAATTGATAACATGATGAATGTAACACAATTAGGAGAATCTAATTTAAAATGGAAGCTTGTTTCTACCAAGAAATCTGAACACAATTGGAACAAATAGGAAAACTAAAGATTAGGGTGCTTAGCTTTTAAGAAAATTTTAGGTTTGCAAATGATAACTAATATTCTTGTAAAAATTAAGGATGAATTATTATTTCTGAAAATGAATATGCTTTTCTGAAATCCCAAAGAGAAGTAGATAATAAAAGATGCCTGTGCAAATTTAGGGTTATAACAATTTCTATTCTTTAGTGAGCAGAATTAAAATGTGGAAATATTTGTTTCTTTTATCAACATGAAAACATTTAAGTGCACTTAAATTTTTAAAATATATTACTGTCTGTTGTACAAGAATATAATCATTCAGTCTAGGACAATACAAAACAAACAAGACTACAGCCTTGAGGGCAATAACTTTGAAGAATGGTTCAAATTAAATTTTAAATTATGGTGCTATATTTCTTATTGACATAATTTTATAAGCATCCAAAGTGAGTGATCCTTCTCCCGTGTCTCCTACTGTCCACCGACCTTCCATTTTGTTTATATGTTTATAACTTCCTATCAGAGAAGATGTCTAAATTTGCCATGAATTCAATGAGATATGAGAAAAATTGACATTGAAAGGCACTAGTGTATTTTGTAAAAAATGGAAAAAAAATGCCAACCCATCAATGACCTATGCTTTCCTAACTAATATCCCTTTGAGGTATATAAAATAGGAACACACCGAGTTGTTTGAAGACTATGTTCATAAAAGACATAACTATTTTATTAACACTTTAACAGAGTTTCCTGGAATTAAGGAACCAAGGAGATTTCTGTGTCTGTGGATCATTTTAAAAAGTATTGACAAGTCAAACGATATAAATCTAGAAGATCAACTCAAGTATGACACAGTCGGAACACCCAAATTTCTGCAGATCAGGGAGCCAGGGGTAGGACTGAGGTCAGGGTTGCAGGGCTGCGTTTGAAGCTTAAGTCCAGAGAAATCCAAGTGTTGCAAATGTGCAAGCAGTTGGTAACTAAGTGGCAGTAAAAGGGCGGGATGGCATCCTTGGAAAGGGCCTCAGATAGCAAATGGTTTTGGTTTTACCTTTACTGGACTAAGGCTGTATGGGTATGTGTTTAGCACGCGGTGTCTTAAAGAGCTATAGACGAGACAGAAAAGCATTCGATAAATTCGATTTTCCTAAAGTATTGTTTTGGGGGAAAGGGAATGATACAATGAATACTATGGATTCAAATCAAAAGTAGGCAAGAAATACAAGTCTTTAGCCATATTCTGTGAAAGTTTTAGATCCTTGGGAATGAAGAAATTATACTACTACACTGGTAATCTTTATTCTCTTTTCTCTCTGTTACTGACATTTCCTTTTTTGGTATTAGGTGCTTTTTTTCATTGTTTTGTTATTTGTTTGCTTTTACATATATATATATAATATATATATATATATAAATAAAAATATATTAAGATTCAGGAAATTAACTGAAAATTGGAGGCCACTTCATATCCCAGGGATGAGGAATCAGTGAAGTATGATTTTTTTAAAAAATTAGTTCCTTCCCTTTGACCGTAGTTACGTACATTCTTATACATTCTTCTAAACCAAGACTTGTGAGGGCTGGGGCACCCTCCTGTATTG
>NW_007734314.1:64765-69859 GCF_000696425.1 Galeopterus variegatus | reverse complement strand
TAAATAAAAATATATTAAGATTCAGGAAATTAACTGAAAATTGCAGGCCACTTCATATCCCAGGGATGAGGAATCAGTGAAGTATGATTTTTTAAAAAATTAGTTCCTTCCCTTTGACTGTAGTTACATACATTCTTATACATTCTTCTAAACCAAGACTTGTGAGGGCTGGGGCACCCTCCTGTATTGGGGTTGTTGAACTGGGAAGTTTCTCAAAGATCAACATTTGGTCTCAAATTGGAGAGAGGCAAATTTTTCCCATATTTAATCAGAAAAGTAAACTGTTCAGTGAAAATGGTTTACTTATTTTAAATTTTCTAGTTGTGATATCTTGAGACATGCAACCACCCCACAATTAGGACATATTAAATGTCCTTCTCTTTCCCCCTGAGGCTGTAAACTGTGAAAAAAAATAGTTTATCTTTCTGAAATGTGGTTATGTTTTTGTTCACTTTACCATGTGTTCGTGCATGAACTCTTACCCTGTGATAGCTATCCAAGGACAACATGTAATATGAAACATTTTATTTTGATGTCGTCATGTTTTGTTATACTAGATTCCTTATTTTAGCATGTGATTCTTACCCTAGGGTCTTTGGACAAGGCTTGAGAGGAGTCTGAGGAGTCTGTGAATTCCTCGACCTGGTATACAAAATTTATGTAATGGATATGAATTAGTCCACTACACTTGTTTCCAAGTGATGGCACACCTACCTTAGAAAAAAATAATAAATTCCATAAGTCCAATATGGATTCAGTCCTTAATGCCCAGCTGGTGAAACATCTAGTTTCAGTTATTTGGTGATTCTTCTTAGTGATTCAAGTTAAATTGCAGAGAACAGAATCCTTAGAAAGTGATTTGTGTCAGAATATTAATACTTTAAAAAAATAAGTGAGAGGGCTACAGGTACAGACTCTAGGAGGAATTTCCAATTTGATTCCCAGGGTGGTCCACCGAAGTGGCTGCTGCTTCCCAGGTGTGAAAGTGCCACTCCAGCTGTGGGCTCCAGAGCAACACTCTGCTGCCCATCAGGAATCCACATCAGGAAGCCTCTGCCCCTACTCCAAGCCTCTGCCCCTGCAACCATTATCCTACACAACAGAGAGATGGGTTCCCGACAGGAGGTCGCTGATGACACTGCAGGAGGATGATTAAATGCCTGTAGGACTGGGTTGGCACAGTTAGTGACAGAAGCATTGGACGCACTGCTTCTGCCTCAATCTCTTCACATTTTACGTGGCTGCATCTGATTGACTAAGAATGTGCAGCTCATTCTGAGCTCACCAAGAGTCAGGTAACGCCATTTTTATCCCCCGCAGTGTTTGGTTCAGTAAGGAACACTCGAAGAAAGCTGGGATATTGGCTGAACTTCAGTCCACCATATTCATCACAGTCCTTTCTCCTTTCTTCTTTCTCTTGTGCGAGAAACTTGTAGATGATGGAATTCATGAAAAATTGTCAGAAAACTCTTACCAGTTTTTTTATAGTCATTGATGAAATACTCATTTCCAAGGCCATGTAAATAGTGTCTTTATGCCAACTTTTAGAGTTCTTTATGACCAACGTACTTTGATTGCAAGCCCTCCTTTCCCTCCTTTTCCAAGACAATTTAACTTAACCCCCCTTTAGAGATTGGAACAGTTGGAAAACCCAAACTCAGAAAACCAAGAAATTTTCCTCAAGTGAAAGAGAAAATTTACAATTTAATTTATACTGTTTCTTTTCTGATAAATGGATTGAAACAAAAAGTCAAGGCGAGGATTAATTTGGTGATAACTCACTGTTCCAGTCTGTGCATTTCGAGTGTGGAGCAGATGGGGACTGACCCATAATAGCTTGCTTTGGATCACTGAAGGGGTCTGTGAATGGAAGATGCTAAAATCGCTGCTTTAGATGATCCAGTTCTAATCTATGGATGCTCTTTATGGCTCTTTCTCAGCCTACATATCCTGCCACAGATATTTAAGACTGGGCCCCTTATAGCTTCTAGAACTTATTCCAGACTTGATTTGACAAACTCGTTTCTGTGTTTTTGCCTGTTTGCCTGTTGGACGTTCAGTTAGGGTTTAGTTTCTCTGTATTCCCATAGACTTCAAATTTCAGATTTCTTATTGCTTCCTCAACTCTCTTCCCTGGAACACGGATTCTAGATCTCCTACACCCCTTTATGGTAGCTGTCAACTGGCTATACCCATGGCATTCTCTGCCTCAGACCCTGGAAGCCCAGACTTGGCCAACACCCACCTCCCATTGCTGTCGCCAGTGATTTTCTTCATGCTTGGATGAAACATAAAACTTAAACTGTTGGTAAATATATTATGTTTACGTGACTTTGCAGCATTTAAGGTTAATATCTACCAAATATGAATAAAAGATTAATTATATGAAATTTATTCAACTTTATTTTGTATTTATATATGACATACAATATTTAAAAATATGATTAAAAAGTATCATTATACTATGCTGCTAAAATAAGATCCTGACTTAAAAATATCCATTTAAGTTATTTGAAGAATGGGTGATATTGCCATACTGCCTGTGAGAGTGGGTGGTAAGTGTTAAAATATCCAAGATCGATCCCCTGCTGATTGGTCATCCCCTACTATTTTCCCACAAACCAACTGTGGTAGAGTAATAAAGCTTGAAATTCACCCGCTCATTATGCAGGGGAGATGCTTGCCCTTCCTCAACCAAATTCTGATGCAGCAAACCCTGAGAGATGCTTGCAATGTAATACAGCTGCAAGGCTTGAGCCCAGACACTCAGATGATTTCGGTGTGGGGCTAGTGTCTCCCTCACTGAGCTGGCAGGTTCTGTAAGGGCTTACTGTTATATCTTGGATCTTGTTCTCACAAGATATTGGATCAGTGCATTTCTAGTCCTATGGCCAATAATCCCTGACACTTAAAACCCATGTCTGGAATTGGACGTCTGCACCAGTGCCCTAGAATGCAATAGTAAATGAGACCCAGAGACTTGCTGATACTGTCCCTATCTCCATGACTTTTCCTCAAAAATGCTGCTCCAGAAAGTCTGGAGTGGGAGCTGCTTGGCCATTTGCCTCTGTACCTAGGGGTAGATGGACGTCAAGAAGGACACACCCTTATCTCCAAGCTTGTTAACAAGGGTCATGTGAATGGGGCCACATCTATTTCCTTTACCTGAGCTAATGTCACATTATATTGCTGGGTCAATATTTCTTCCCATATGGACACCTTACTGGCTGTTCTCTCTTTAGTAGGCTGTGGGTTTGTGTACTCAACTGCCACAGGACCAGGGGAGTAGGAGAGTGTGTGGGTCACTGGATGATTACTCAAAGTCATCAGGGTACTCTCAGTGGATATGGATTATAGGTAATGGATATTTCCAAAAGAAACAGGCTTTTGATATTAGGAAGAGAATATATAAAACACAGGATGTGGGATAGGGAAGATGTATGCTGTGGTTGATGTTCTAGAACCTCTTTGGAGAATTGCTGGGGTGCCCTGAATTCTTTGAAGTGTCTCTTTCAGGCTATGGCATTTACCACTAATTTATCATAATACCAACTTGCCATCTTGTACTGGACATGGTAGACGGACAGTAGGGATCCATTTCAGTGTTTTTTCATACAGTATTCTGCTAATGGCACATCCAATCTTCTAAAAATTCTACATATTTATAGAATCCAGGACCAGGCTATGGAAAATAGACTGAAATGCTAAAGAAACTTAAATTTCAAGTTTACTTACACGAACTCATTGTATCTAATTGTATATTACTAACATTATTTTCTGAAAAGGGCCCCCAAATTTTATAAGCCTTAGGCCCTAAGACCTGTGGGCACACTATTTCTGGCAATGGAAATAACTGACTGTCATCAATGGATCTTATAATAAGCAAGAATGAGGAAGCCAGACAGGATGCCTGTTCCTCCCTCCAGGACTGACACATTTTTTCCAGGTAGAGACAGAGGCTTGGAAACAATGCTTCAGACGTCCATCAGCTTTTCTTTAGCTCCATAATGCAGCTGTAGATACAGCCTTGTTATTCATGCTGTAGTGGATAATATCACTCTTTGGGCTATTTTTCCAAAGAGCATTCCCTGTTTGCCATTTCTACTTATCTTCAACTCTCTTCAATAAAATTCCAGTGACTTGCCTCACAATCCTTTTAAACTACTGCATGATGCTTAGAAGCTATGGTTTTACATCAGGGGCAGACAGAGAAACTGATTCCAGACTGATTTTCTGCAGAAAGATTTTCCTTAAAATGCATCATCATTATTACAAATTTAGTTTTAGTGCTACTGTAGAAGTCTTTTGGGTTGGTAAGCAAAGGTCAGAAATGGTGTGTTTTCTACTTAATAAATGAACTGTGTTTCCTTCAAATTTCAACAACTGAACAGGATAATTTTTTTCTCCTCTGGGTGAATCAAACTTATATATTTTCATGTATTTCAATTTCTCCCCTTTTTCAGTCCTTGTAATGACATTAATGACTTGAATAAAAGTAAAAGAATAAATAATTCAAGGCAGAAAACATTCTCAAATACACTTTTGTTTATATACCTGATGTCATTTTGTCTCAGTCTGTTTGATGCTGCTATAACAGAATACAACAGACAGCAATTTACAAAGAACAGAGATTTATTTCTTACAGTTCTAGAGTCTGGAAACCCAAGACTGAGGTGCCCACACTTGGCGAGCACCTTCTTGCTGCATTATCTTATGGCAAAAGGCAGAAGGACTTGCAAGAGCACATGCAAGAGAAAGTGAAGAGAATCATATTCATCCTTTTTCAGTAACCCACTCCCACAATAGCAGCATTCACGAGGGCTTTGCACATTTTAACAGTTTCATCTCTCAGCACTGCTGCATCGGGTATTAAATTTTACCCTCATTGTTTTTTTTTTCTTAAAAAAAGATTTTTTACTGAGACATATTTATTGTAGATATTTATGGGGTACAGGGTTATATTTCAATACTTGTATGCACTCTGTGCTGATTCATTCAGGGTAATTAGCCTAGTCATCATTGTGAAACCTAATTGTTTCTTTGTGATGTGCACATTTGATCTCCTCTCTTCTAGTTGTTTGGTTACATGCAGTA
>NW_007734314.1:62463-63848 GCF_000696425.1 Galeopterus variegatus | reverse complement strand
CACTGAGGGTTGCGATCCGTTGCCGGTCATGAAAAAAGACAAAAAGGAAAAAAAAAAAGTTCCTATTGTTGATTGGCATTAGGCAGATACCTATGGGTAAGTTGATTTCAAATTGTTTGGTGTAAGGGAGAGTTCTACTAAAGGATTTAAGTGAGCAAGTTAGAATTGTGTATTCTTTGCTTACTTTCTCCTGCAGAGCAGGACAAAGTTGAATTGAATCATGTTTTGATGCTTGTTTACTGTGTCCTCAGAAGTGCCTTTGAACATTTGCCACCTTAACAAGAAAGCTATCAATCCATCTTGATTTGTAGGTATCCTTGGGAAGTGAACATTTCTTTGTGGTTGAAAGGCTCAAAAACCAAACAGCCCAGATGGCTTCTCTCTGAACTGCACGTCATTCCTTCCCTTCAGGTTATTATCTGGAGTCATATTTATTACAACTACACGTTTCCTCTCAGTTGATATTTTTCCATTATGGGTTTAAACTGATAAAAATCTTAGCCTTGTTTCTTTTTTTGCATGCAGAACAATTGGGTATTAAAAGATATAAAAGAACAATGTATTAGGTAGACTGCCTTTGTGGCAAAGCAGAAGGATTTTAAACTGAATTTGAAGTATTCATATATTTATAGATAATTTTTATCCATATATTGATATGTAGATTGTACATATATATAAGTATATGCATAAACATTTAAAAAATCAACTTTAATGAAGGATATTTTACATTCAGAAAAATGAACCACAGTAAGTGTACATTTTGATGAGATTTGAAACATTTATACCCTCTTGTAACCACTAAAAATGTCAATATATACAATATTTCTATTAGCCTCAAGCTTCCTTTATGGCTCTTCCCAGTCATCTATCCCCACATCTGTCCGCAGACAACTAATGGTCTGCCTTCTGACACTAAAGATGACTTTTTATTTTTTAGAGTTTCATGTGGAATTATACTATATAAATTCTTTTAGGCCTGGCATTGATCTCCCAGCTTTATGGTTTTGGGTTTCATCTGTGTTGATACTCGGTAGTGTTGTAATTAGTAGTTTATTTTTTCATTGGTGAGTAGTATGCCAATGTCATGATATGTCATTTCTTTTTCAACAACAGATGTTAGAATGTTTCTGATGTTTATCCAATATATTAAAAAGCTGCTATAAACACTTATGTGAAAATATATTTATATTTTCCTTGTGTAAATATATAGAAGTACAATTATTGTGTTTGCTGTTAAGTGTATGTTTAACTTTATAAAAAACTGCCAAGTGTTTTCCCATTGAATTATTAAGTTTCCTGTATTTTTATTGTTGGATTTTAGGAGTTCTTTCCATATTATGGATGCTGGAAGTTTATTAGATAAATTCACTGAAAATATTTTTTTA
>NW_007734314.1:58464-62123 GCF_000696425.1 Galeopterus variegatus | reverse complement strand
ACTGCCAAGTGTTTTCCCATTGAATTATTAAGTTTCCTGTATTTTTATTGTTGGATTTTAGGAGTTCTTTCCATATTATGGATGCTGGAAGTTTATTAGATAAATTCACTGAAAATATTTTTTTAAACTGCCAAGTGTTTTCCCATTGAATTATTAAGTTTCCTGTATTTTTATTGTTGGATTTTAGTTCTTTCCATATTATGGATGCTGGAAGTTTATTAGATAAATTCACTGAAAATATTTTTTTCTTTGTCCTCTTTTAACTTTGTCAATGATTTATTTTAATCAGCAGAGGTTTATCACTTAATGAAGTTTAATTTGCCAATCTTTTATGGTTAGTATTCTTTGAATTCTATTTTGAAAATATGTACCAAACCCAACATCAGGAAGACATTCTTCAAAGTAATATTCTAGAAACTTTATTGTTTTAACATTTACATTTAGATTGCAAACTCATTTGAAATTAATATTATATATAATATGATATTAAAGGCAGGTTATCCTTTGCATATGAATATAAATTGATCCAACGTCATTTATTGATAAAATAATCCCAGCATTACTCTACTGCCATAGTACCACCTTGCTTAAAGCAGGTGAAAAAATATATAAACATGTTTTTATATATAAATTTGTGTTTCATTGATATTTTATTTATCTGTCTATCCTTGAAATATTACTGTGTGCTTTAAATTGCTATAGCTTTATAGTAAGTTATGATATCAGAAATGGTAATTTCTGCATATTGTCCTACTTTAAGATCACCTTGGCTATTCTGAACCCTTTGCATTTCCATGTAAATTTAAGATCAACCTCTGAATAGCCACCAAAAACATGCAGGGTTTTTGTTTGTTTGTTTTACAGGAATTTCCTTGAAATTATAGATTAATTTGGGAAGAAATGAACTTTCAAAGTATTCAACACAACAATTATGCATGAGCTATTTTTACAATTACTTAGGTCAAATTTAATTTCTTTTATAATTTTTTAACTTTGGTGTATTCTAGTAGAGTGGTTACTAAACTTTTTATTGATTGAATCATAGCTATTTTGTTTATAAATTTAATTTTCTAATTTTGTTGCTATTATATACACATTTGACTTTTTATATTGATACTGTATCCAGCAGCCTTGGTTAATTTAATTAATAATTATATTAATTTGTAGATTATTTTTTACTTTCTATGTAAATGATGATATCATCTCCCAATTTTATGTAGTCCTATTATAGACACACTAACATACATTACATATGTATACACTGCATATTCATATAAACATATATATATATAGTACAAACACACACACACACAAACACACATACACACATATGCTTTATTGTCCTGACTAGAGACTCTAGTACAATGTTTAATAGAAATAGTGAAAATATTAAGATAAAAACTTTCAATATTTTGCTTTTAGTTATGAGGTTGACGGCAGGTTTTTATAGACACTTTACACCATGTTAGAGAAATATCATTCTACTTGTAGTTTCCTAAGATGTTTTATTATGAATAGCTGTTGATATATACTAGGTGCTTTTTCTGCATCCATTATGTTAATGATTTCTTATTTGTTTATTAATTTGTGAATCATATTAATTGATTTTCAAATATTCGTACAAACGACTTCTTGTAATAAACCCAACTTTATTCTATATATTAACTGTTTTATATATCATTAGCTTTTATTAATATTTGGGTTCAGATTTTTGTGTTTAGGTTCATAAGTGAACTTTCCCCATAATTTTCTTTCCTTAAAATGTTCTTGTGCGTTTTGATATAAAACATACTCTGGCATCACAAAACAAGCTTGGAAGTGTTACCTATGTTAACATTTTATAGAAAGACATTATTAAATAATTTAAAAATTATAATTTTATAATTTTATGATGTATTTATGATATATTTATTATAATAAAGTTAAATAATTTTTAAAAATTAACGTTGTTTCTTCTATAACTGTTTTACATAATCCAGCATACACATAATTCATTTGAGCCTGGGTTTTTCATGGTGGAAAAATTTTCAAAACCTATAAAACTCTCTGTATCAGTTCTGATAATGATCTTTTGCAAGAAATTTATCCATTTCACATAGTTGTTAATATTGCTCACATAAAATTATTCACAATATAGTGTTACTATCTTTTAAATGACAATATAATTTAGAGTGATGTTTCTCTTTTTATTTCCTAGACATTATTTATAACTAAGCAAACATTGTTATCATTGTAAACAATGTTAATCTGGGTTTTCTCTCATACTTAACAGTTTCTAAAACTCATCATAATTTCATAATAACATGTTTCCATCTGGGAACATTCTCAGTATGCCTCAGAAACTCCTTATTATATTTTCTCGGTCTGGGTCTGATTGCTAAAAAAGTCCATTAATTTTTGAAATTAAAAAAAATGCCGATATTTCTGAAGGTAATTTCTGCTGGGTATAGAAGTCTAGCGTCATTCAGTATTTTAGTGATGTCATGTCTTTGTTTTCTGACTTCCATAATTACTGATGGGAAGTCATTTTTCAGCCTTATTTTTACTTCATTGAAAGCAATAGAACATTTTCCTTCTGCTTTAAACGTTTTTCTTTTTGTCTTTTGTTTTCGGCAGCTTTAATATACTGTTTGTAGGTGTAGTTTTCTTCATTTATGTTTTCCTTTGGGTTTGTTGATAATTTTTGATCTCTTGTATGTTTGCTTCCATTGGTTTTGGAAAATTTTCAGTCAGTAACTGTCAGTTACTGCATTTGTCTCTATTTCTCTCTCCTTTCCTTCTGTTATTCTTTTTTTGGGGGGGGGATTTATTTTCCTTCTGTTATTCTAATTGCACAGATGTTAGGTCTTTTCATACTGTCTCATATTTCTTTCATTCTCCATTTTTTTTTCTATTTCAGTTTAGATAACTAATCTATACCAATGTTAATAGTATGCAGTTAATCACAAAAATAGAGTTGTTAATATTTGTTATTGCATTTTATGTTCTAGAATTTTTATTATTTTTTTGTACATTACAGTTTACTGGTGAAATTCTCTTTTTGTTAACTTACTTAAAAATAATTATCTTAGTCTTTTTAAAGATCTTTTCTAAATATTCTAAAATCTGGATCACTTTAGGTCTGTTTCTTTTTAAGTTGGTATTTGCTTAACAATCCAAATGGAACTTTTAAAAACAATATTCAAATTCTATGATACTCTTCTCCTTGGGATGTAAAGTCCGTGTACTGACATTAGTGACCACTTATTTTCAATAAAATACAGTGGAAATAACACTGTATAGGACTTGAAGTTTGGTTAGAAACGGTGATAGAGATTCCACCTGAATCACTGGGATACATATTTTGAACATATTTTGAAGCCTTTAATCACCACATAAGTTTTCCTTACATCCTGAGACCACTATGCTCCTAGAAGACTCAGATTGGGCCACATGGAAAGACCACAGTATAAGCTCTGAATAAGGTTTTGAACAAGGCACAAGAGGCAAGAGAGATGTCTAGGGCAAAAAAGTTAAGAAAGTACCCACTCCCAGGGTCTTGTAAATGGAAGTTAGGCCTTAAAAAGGAGTAATTTCCTGAAATTCGTACTCTCGGTGCCTTAGGCTTAAGGACACACTCACTCTCAGCGTCTTAGGAGTGCCAGCCCTGTACTTCGTTG
>NW_007734314.1:56115-56891 GCF_000696425.1 Galeopterus variegatus | reverse complement strand
ATTTTAATTCAGTTCAAAAGATAACTATACATTTTTGAGCACCTACTATATAACTGCTATTTTTATAACATTGGGAAAATTAAGTTCCCTTTCCTCAAGGACTTGAAACTTTAGTGTTGGTTTTTCATCATATTGATAAGAAATTTCAATCCCAAACAGAGTAATATACATTAAAAAGATCAGATTAATAACAATTTTGATATTTTCAATGTTAGATCACTGTTAGTTTTACCTCCAGGTAAGAACCACTTCCCCATATATTCTAGATATTCAAGTCCTGTAGTCATCTGCTTTGTAACCTGTGTCTGAGTGAGTCAGCCATGCTGCCATCTGTTATATTTCTTGTATGATGCCTGCTGCCCTCATTATAGGTTATTGCTAGTCTCCAAGGGCTAGAATCTCTTTGCCTTTGAGCCATTTTCTTACAAAATAAAAACGGCTTGCATTTCCTCTTATCACTGCACAAGCTGTATTGTAAAGATTGCCTCAATTACAGCATCACTTATGTTATCTTAAGCAGAATTGATTTTTGTTTTTATCTTGTAGGAATGAAAGTTGGCTCAGTAAAAGCTTTTGTAAGTACTATGTTGCTGTACTTTTATATACCTAAATCTTCATGTCATTCTGATTTTGCATAATATTAGTGACATTATTTAGTATTTATTTTGGTTATTTAGACAGAAAAACATTTTGATATACAATCTGCCATCTGTGTACTATAGGAAGAAGGCATTCTTTAGAGTCCATTATAACAAAATTAAAACAACAGGATAGTT
>NW_007734314.1:53326-55420 GCF_000696425.1 Galeopterus variegatus | reverse complement strand
TGAAAACAAAATGCCTAATTCTGAATACCTTTACAATAGGATGGCACTACTATGCACCTTTACTATCAACTCCAGCTATGGACTTTTCTGTTCAGCTGTCTCTGGGTTAGCCCTGAATTGAATGTAGGCATTTTTCCCCATCAATTTTAATAAATATGACATTTATCAATTAAAAGTGGAAAGAAACAGAAAGTAAATCATAGCATAATGAATAAAGGACAGAACTAATATCCAAGAGTGTTGGTTCTACTTTTGTTTCTATAATTCGACGTATGATTATAAAAAGTAACCTGATTTGGCATATCTTCATTTATAATGTAGGTAGAATGTATTTAATAAGCTCTACAGTTTCTTTCCGTGAACCATGCACGAATTTTATGACAGCTCGCATAGTCCTGCCACATTTAAACCATGCCAGAAAAATGCTTAGTTATCCTATTGTTCATTATTTCCAGCTTCAGAAAGTACAGACTTTTTCTTCAAATGCTTGTACATTTCTTAAAAAGCATTTTATATGTTTATTTAAACCCTACTTTTCTCTTTTACCAGACTTAATGTCATTGAACTTTTTATATTAGGATTTAAATTCAAAGACTTGTGCAATTTTTGTTACTTTTATTTAAAATATGTATGATTCTCTGAATTCCTAGATTCATGTCACCATTCTTCAACTTTCTCCTATCTTTGAAGAATTCAATCTTGTACCAGGGAGTAATCAGTAATTGAGGCAAGTTAATGTCAGGGCGAAATTAAATCGAATTTAATGTTTAGAAAATAAAACCCAATATTCAGTTGCCTTCACCCTAGACGTTGAATATAGGTGTCACAGAGGCCAATAAGAATTATCTGATTTAGTATTAAAGGAGGGAAAAAGTAAAATAAGTGGAACAAAAACCATATAAAGGAGATGTCACTTTATTTTATAAAGAAAGGTAAACACTAGCTAGAATTTATAGTGTAGCAACTGATGTACAACATAAATAATGTTATTTTTGTCAGTATCATGAACTTAAATATCAAAAAAGCTTTCTGTATTCTAGCCACAAAAAAGTACTGATAATTACATTAATAACTCAAAAAATGTCAAATACGTTTTTAGAAACATGAAAATATTTAAGGAAAACATCTGCATCATGTGCCATATCTAAGTAAATATTAGACATAATCAGACTTGTGATGTGTTATTTCTTATGATTCACAATCTCAAAAAAGAACACACAGACAGCAAACAGAATAAGAAAATTATGTTAAGAAAAATAAACCAAGCACAGAGAGAGAAATACCACATGACCTCACTCATAAGTGGGAACTAAAATGAATAAACAAATAAATAAAAGTAAGAAAGATGCAACAGTCACAATAATTCACTGAACTTTCAAAGGGAGAGAACAGAACTGAAGCTACTAGAGGTGGGAAAGTGGGAGGGGGGATTAGTGAGAAATTGGTAAAGGGCCCCCCAAAATAGTATATTGCGTAATGCTGAATATACTAGTTATCCTGATTTGAGCATCACTTATTGCACACAGGTATTGATGTTCAACACTGCCCCCACCACAGATACGTACAATCAATTACTCAATTAAATAAGAAATTTGTGTATTACTTGTATAGAGCATACAACCAAATTTTTAAAAATTGAATTCATTTGTTTCATGCATCAAATCATTTCTTTTGTATACATTTCAACTTATTTCTAACAATCTTCTCTTTTTTCAATTTTCCCCACACGCTCATTGCTCTATTTAGTGATTGTTTTTGAATATTAAAATATTTTTGTTTATTTGCATTGCTCTTACTTTGTTCCTTTTTGAAATACTTACTCCTGAAATAACATATTAAATTTAATAAAGACTTAAAGTTGAAGAGTCTCCAGAGAAATTAAAGAATTTTAGTATTTAGCTCCAGTTTTCCCTTCCTAACTTTCATAATACTCTGGCCCAGTATGTCATTGAATTGCTCTTGCCAAGGTTAATGGCGATTCTCTGTTGCTTGGTCCAAAGGAGACATTACGCTTTATATATCCACCCTTCAGTCTTGTTTGTCTGCTTATTTTTTGTTTTATTTCTTGTAATACATCATTTGGGCCATTTCTGG
>NW_007734314.1:49709-52778 GCF_000696425.1 Galeopterus variegatus | reverse complement strand
CTTGTTTGTCTGCTTATTTTTTGTTTTATTTCTTGTAATACATCATTTGGGCCATTTCTGGCTCGAATACAATTGAAAAACTAGAAGGCACAAAATTCTGAGCAATATCTTTGAAAACCTGGTAGAATATTCAGCTCCTTAACCCATTTTTTAATTGAGTTCCTTGTTTTTTTACTGATAAGTTGTTTGACTTCCTTGTGTATCCTCATTATTATTCCCTTCTCAGATGCATAATTTGCAAATATTTTCTCCCATTCTGTAGGTTATCTTTTTGCTCTGTTAATTGTTTCCTTTGCTTTGTAGAAGCTTTTCAGTTTGATATATTCCCATTTGTTTATTTTTCGTTATGTTGCCTGTGCTTTTGGGGTCTTATTCATAAACCTTTGCACAGTCCTACTTCCTGAAGTGTTCTATGTTTACTTTCAGGAGTTTTACAGTTTCAGGTCTCGTATTTAAGTCTTTAATCCGTTTTAAGTTGATTTGGTATATGGCAAGCTGTACAGGTCTACTTTCACTTTTCTATATATGGATGTCCAGTTTTTGCAGTACCATTTATTGAAAAGGCAGACTTTTCCCCAATGTGTGTTCTCGGTGCCTTTGTCAAACGTCAGTTGGCTGTAATAGGTGGGTTGATTTTTGGGTTCTCTATTCTGTTTTATTGGTCTGAATGTCTGCTTTTATGCCAGGACTATGCTATTTGGGTAACTATAGCTTTATAGTATAATTTGACGTCAGGTAGTGTAATACCTCCAGCTCCCCCCCACCTCCAGGATTGCTTTGGCTATTTGGGGTCTTTTGTTTTTCCATATGAACGTTAGTATTGTTTTTTCAATTTCTGTGAAGAATGTCATTTGCATTTTGATGGTGATTGCATTGAATCTACAGATCATTTTGAATAGTATGGATATTTGTTGTTGCTTCTTTGTCCAGTTTTGTTTTCAAGATGATGTTAGTCTCATAGAATGAGTTTGTGAGAATACCCTCGTCTTTGATTTTTTAAAAATAGTTTGAAAAGTATTGGTATTAAATTTTCCTTGAAAGTTTGGTAGAATTCAACAGTGAAGCCATCGAGTACTGAGATTTTCTTTGTTGGGAAAGTGTTTATTACTGACTCGATCTCATTGTTCATTATTGATCTGTCCAGTTTTTCTTTTTTTCCCTTCATTTTCAATATAATTTTATTAGCATATTCATTAATTACAAATCATAATTATTCTTTATGCCCCTTGCCCAACCATTCACTCCCCAAACCCACTCCCTCCCTCCCACCATCTCTAGTATCCTCAGGTTCATTCTCTCCTTTTGAAAGTTCAATATATTATGGTGGTATCTTTCTTTCTTTCTTTCTTTCTTTCTTTCTTTCTTTCTTTCTTTCTTTCTTTCTNTGTCTGCTTTTATGCCAGGACTATGCTATTTGGGTAACTATAGCTTTATAGTATAATTTGATGTCAGGTAGTGTAATACCTCCAGCTCCCCCCCCACCTCCAGGATTGCTTTGGCTATTTGGGGTCTTTTGTTTTTCCATATGAACGTTAGTATTGTTTTTTCAATTTCTGTGAAGAATGTCATTTGCATTTTGATGGTGATTGCATTGAATCTACAGATCATTTTGAATAGTATGGATATTTGTTGTTGCTTCTTTGTCCAGTTTTGTTTTCAAGATGATGTTAGTCTCATAGAATGAGTTTGTGAGAATACCCTCGTCTTTGATTTTTTAAAAATAGTTTGAAAAGTATTGGTATTAAATTTTCCTTTAAAGTTTGGTAGAATTCAACAGTGAAGCCATCGAGTACTGAGATTTTCTTTGTTGGGAAAGTGTTTATTACTGACTCAATCTCATTGTTCATTATTGATCTGTTCAGTTTTTCTTTTTTTCCCTTCATTTTCAATATATTTTTATTAGCATATTCATTAATTACAAACCATAATTATTCTTTATGCCCCTTGCCCAACCATTCACTCCCCAAACCCACTCCCTCCCTCACACCATCTCTAGTATCCTTAGGTTCGTTCTCTCCTTTTGAAAGTTCAATATATTATGGTGGTCTCTTTCTTTCTTTCTTTCTTTCTTTCTTTCTTTCTTTCTTTCTTTCTTTCTTTCGTTCTTTCTTTCTTTCTTTCTTTCTTTCGTTCTTTCTTTCTTTCTTTCTTTCTTTCGTTCTTTCTTTCTTTCTTTCTTTCTTTCGTTCTTTCTTTCTTTCTTTCTTTCTTTCGTTCTTTCTTTCTTTCTTTCTTTCTTTCTTTTTTTCTTTCCTTCCTTCCCTCCTTCCTTCCTTCCTTCCTTCCTTCCTTCCTTCCTTCCTTCCTTCTTTCTTTCTCTCCTTCCTTCCTTCTTTCTCTCCTTCCTTCCTTCCTTCTCTCTTTTCTCCTTCCTTCCTTCTTTCTCACTTTCTTTTCACCTAGTTATGAATGAGGACATGTGGTATTTTTGTTTCTATGTCTGGTTTACTTCACATAAAATAATTTTTTCCAGGCTCATCCATGTGTTTAGGTTTACTATTTCTTCTTGGTTCAGTCTTGGTAGGTTTTAAATGTACAGAAATTTATTCATTTCCTCTAGATTTTCAAATTTGTTGGCATATAATTTTTTGTAATATTCTCTAATGATTCTTTGTATTTCTATGAAATCAGTTGTATTGCCTCCTTTTTCTTTTCTGATTTTTGATATTTGGATCTTCTCTCCTTTTCAGGGGATTAGTCTAGCTAATTGTTTGTCAATTTTGTTTATTTGCTCAAAAAAACAACTTTTGGTTTCATCAATATTTTGTATCTTTTATTATCTCTATTTCATTTAGTTCTGCACTAATATTTATAAATTCTTTCCATCCACTAATTTTGGGGTTGTGTTGTTCTTGCTTTTCTAGTTGTTCCAGGTGTAATATCCACTAATTTTGGGGTTGTATTGTTCTTGCTTTTCTAGTTCTTCCAGGTGTAAGATTTGGTTGTTGATTTGGGATGTTTTGACTTCTTCGATGTAAGCACTTTTTGCATTAATCTTTCCTATTAGAGCTGCTTTTGCAGTACCCCACAGCATTTGGTATATTGTGCTTCTATTTTCATCAGTTTCAA
>NW_007734314.1:48365-49031 GCF_000696425.1 Galeopterus variegatus | reverse complement strand
GCTGCTTTTGCAGTACCCCACAGCATTTGGTATATTGTGCTTCTATTTTCATCAGTTTCAAGTAATTGTTGATTTCCTGCTATTTCTTTTTAACTCATTGGTCATTCAGGAGCATGATATTTAATTCCCTATATTTGTATAGTTTCCAAAGTTTTGTTTGTTATTGATTTCTTGATTTATTCCATAGTGGTCTAAAAAAATACTTGGTATTATTTCACTCTTTTCAAATTTGTTGAGACTTGATTTGTGAGCTAACATATGATCTATCCTGGGGAACAATTCATGTATTGATGAGAAGAATGTATGTTCTGCATTTGTTGGATGAAATGTGCTGTAAATGTCTGTCATGTCTATTCAGTCTAAAGTGCAGTTTAAATTTAATATTTCTCTACTAAATTTTGTCCATATGATTTGTCCATTGCTGACAGAGGGCTGTGGAATTCCTTAACTATTAATTGTATTGGGGTCTTTCTTTCCCTTTTGAATCCAATAACGTTTGCTTTATATGTCTGGGTGCTCCAATGTTAGGTACATATGTTTTTATGATTTTATACCTTCTCACTGAATTGATCCCTTTTGTATTATACAATGTCTTTCTTTGTCTCTTGATAGTTCTTGGTTATAAGTCAATTTTATCCAATATAAGTATAGCAATTCCTGCTTCTT
>NW_007734314.1:44793-47615 GCF_000696425.1 Galeopterus variegatus | reverse complement strand
TTGATAGTTCTTGGTTATAAGTCAATTTTATCCAATATAAGTATAGCAATTCCTGCTTCTTTTCAGTTTCTTTTTGCATGAAGTATCTTTTTCCATCCCTTCACTGTTAGTCTATGTGTATCTTTACTGGTAAAGTGAGTTTCTTGCAGGCAGCATAGAGTTGGGTCTAGTTTACTAATCCATTCAGCCAGTGTATATCTTTTAAGTGGGGATTTAATCAATTTACATTCAGGATTGTTATTGAAAGGTATTGCCTTACTCCTACCATTTTTATAATTTTTTATGTTTGTTTTATATTTCTTTTGTTTCTTTCCTTTTTATTGTTTGTCTTTGATTTTTTATTTTTTATTAGTGATAAGATACAGGGTTTTTTTTTTTCTGTTTCCCATTTGTGTATCTGCTCTAGTAGGGGGTTTTATTCTTTCTCTTGTATTCATGATGATAGTATCACTCTTTTGATTCTAGATGTAGAATTCACTTAAGGATTTCTTGTAGGATCAGTCTTGTGGTGGTGAATTCCCACAGGTTTTGTTTGTCTGAGAAAGACAAATTATTCTCTCCTTCATTTCTGAAAGATAGCTTTGCTGGGTTTAATATTCTTGGCTGGCAGTATTTTTTTTTCTTTTAGCACTTTGAATATATCATCCCCTTCTCTCTTTGTAAGATTTCTGTTAAGAAGTCTGCTATTAGTCTGATGGGATTCTTTTCTAGTTGACTTGATGCTTTTCTTTTTCTATTTTTAGAATTCTGTTTTTGTCTTTGACTTTTAACAATATGAATATAATGTGCCTCATAGAAGACCTTTTGGGGTTCAATCTGTATGGGGATCTTTGAGCTTCTTGGATCTGGGAGAACATGTCTCCCAATACTTGGGAAGTTTTCAGCTATTATTTCATTGAATAGGTTTTCAATGATTTCTTTCTCTTCCACTTCCAGTACATCCATAATATGGATATTTGTACACTTAGGATTGTCCAATAGATCTCACTGGCTTTCTTCATGTTTTTAAATTCTTTTTTCTTTTCTCTCTCTTTTTATTTTTTTCCAACTGGATTAAATCAGAATGCCTGTCCTCAAGTTTAGAAATTCTGTCTTCTGTTGTTCTAACTTGTTTAAACTCTCAGTTGCATTTTTTGTTTCATTGACTGAAGTTTTTGGTTCCAGGATTTCTTCTTGGTTCTTTTTTATGATTTCTCTCTCTTTGTTGAATTTTCTCATTTATGTCCTGGGTTGTTTTTCTGACTTTGTGGTGTGGTGATTTTTACCTATTTTTTCTTGTATCGTGTTGACGTCCCTAAAGACTACCATTTGACTTGGATTTTTTTACAGCCATTTCACTGGTTTCCTGTTGTTTGGGGTCTGGTATTAGAGAGTTATTGTCTTCTTTCAGGGGTGTCATGGTTCCTTGTTTTTTCATGCTTCTCATATCTCTGTGTTGATGTCTAAGCATCAGGTTGCATAGTCACTTCTGTTAGTTTTTAGAGTAGTTTTTGAAGGAAGAAACTCTTTCCTTTAGAAGTGTTCTATATTGACACTCTAGTTGAGCATTTCAGGTTTGATCTGGATGAGTATGGTAGTGCATACTAATGCAATTTCTTCAACTGTATTAAATCTTGGCATTGTCTGTGGGTACCTTTGTGGCCTAAGTGGTAGGTCTCTCTACAGTTTCTTGTTGGCATGGGTGACATAGTGCAGTGGGCCCAGCAATTCTGTAGAGGCCTTCAATGGAGGGTCAAAGTCCCTGCCCAATCCACTGTCCATCATTGAGTGGGTGTACACTGGTGCGGCAGGTCTGAGAAGCTCTGTAAAGGGCTGTTGAGTCAGCTTTGGAGTCTGGAGCAAGCCTGCACACATGTTGCAGGACCCAAGAACTCTCTTGAAGCATGCTTTAAGGAGGAAAAGCTGCTACCTAATCCATTGTTGGTCAGGGAGTAGGTGTAAATAGGTGTCACAAGTCCTGGCATCCCTGCAGATGGCCACTAGATCGGCTTTTGAGCCTGGTACAGCCTGCAAGGGTGTAGCCAAGCCTAACAGCTATGTAGATGCCTGTACTGAAGAGTGAAAGCCCCTGCCTGCTTAGTTTGTTAGTCTGGGAGCAGGTGTACACTGGTACAACAAGTCATGGCAGCTCTGTGAATGGCTGCTGGATCAGCTGTTGAGCCTGCAAGGACACAGCAATCGCTGATAGCTGGCTGTTGTCTGGCATGGGCACCTGTGGGTTCAACGGGCCCATGGGTTTACAGAGTGGATGCATGCGAATGAGGGGATTCATCACTTATTGGCAGATTCCCCGTTCAATCGGTCTGCCTGCTTTCCTGGGGGTGGGGAGCGATAGGGATGTGATGTGGACTCAGACACTGGGGTCTTGGTCATTCTGTCTGACTTAGGCTCCAGGCAGCAAGGGTTATGGTCCTGCCAGCGCCTGTGTGAATGTGGTAGAACACAGGTGGGGACTCCAGACAAAGGGAGTCAGCTTTACCAGGTTCCAGGCAGGGTACACTTCGGCCATAGACTCATTTCCAAGATGATGCTGCACCACAGCCACTTGGAGCAGGAAGGTGGTTTCCTCTCTCTGAGTTTCTACTGTGAGAATGTGTAGCTGCAAAATCTCCCAGCTACTCTCCAACTGGATTTGGGTTGTGAAAGGATTGGAGGATTCTCCTATTGCAGGCATTATTTCCATCTTGCCTTTCCCCCACATTGTTATTCCTTGTCAAAACATTTTTGCCATTTGTTAAGGAAAGATTGGATTTAGGATTATAGTGTGAGTTTATACAGGAAATAGTTCTTCCAGGAGGAGCTGGGGCTTTGACATAGACTTT
>NW_007734314.1:42332-44022 GCF_000696425.1 Galeopterus variegatus | reverse complement strand
ATCAAAAATTTCATGTGTGGGGCCTTTCTGAGCACAGAGATCTCTAAATATCTACACTGGAATATAATTGACAAAAAAATCTTATACATTATTTTTAAAAATTATTATTGATCTCATTAAGATGGACATGTATTCAAAGATTTTGAATTACACAATCAACATAATTTTTTTCCACAAAATCAGTAAACTTTATAAAAAGCATATCGCAACAGATAAAAATCCTACTCATTTACATTGTGTCTCAATTTCTCTTCTTTTATAAAATTAGTCCAAAGGGTTTTCTTGTAAAAAATCATTCTTAAAATAAATTATTTCCATTTTACTTTATTTGAAATGAAACATAAAAATTAGAATTGATTTTCTCAAATTACAAAAATTGCTCTGATGTAGAACCTTAAATTAATATAGATTTTTAAAACTTACATAATACTTCTACAGCTATTTTATATCTCTTTATATTCAAAATGCATGGTATTTTTAGATTAGCTTGTGCTCAAAACAAATAAGTTTACCTACCCTTTTCCATAAATTAAAAAAATAAAAAAATTATCAACAATTATTTAATTCATAATTTAGATTATAAATTAAATTATATGACTGTGATTAGAATTTTTTTATAATTAATAATGGTGTCAGAGATTGATGGTATTAAGATTATACTAATATCAGAATATAAGTTATATTGGAATATAAATCAATGAGTTTGTTTATTATGTCTTATCAAGCAAATATAAGCATGTTCTCTGTGATATGTAAGTACTGAGAATCTCTGCATGCAAGGTGTAAGTCAAAAAGACTAAAAAATTTCTCTGGAAGATAATCACTAAAATTGGAGACAGTAGTCACCTTAGCTAAAATTGGTGCATACATTTAGCTACCACGGGAATATCATTGTTATAAAAGAATGCTTTTTATTACTTAAATGAACTGTTAGCTCTGAATTTCTTCATGTGATCTTATTTTCACTGTCACCTGAGTTAGTTTAGTGTCATATTTAGCTTAGTACCTGAAGCAGAGAAAATGCATTTAATAATAAATATGAATATTTATCAGATCAGTTATCAGATTCAAAAGGAAGACTGACTAAATTAATTGATGTTATAATAGTATTACATTTTTATAGAACTTTAGTTGAATTGCATTCCAGGAAATAGATATAGCAAGTTCAAAGAATCTGAAGACCAAACCTGTATACAGTGTACAACAACTCATATAGAGCCTGTGCGGGGCCAGATCCTGCAGACCACTATAACATCTTGTACTGAGTGGGAACCATTGGGGGAGATTTGTGCAGCTAACTAGTCCAAAGATGAGTTAGAGTTTATCAGATAATAATCTGACAGAAAAAGGGTGGTGGCTGATATAAAGGCAATATCGGTGGAGGTAGTAGTATATTTTGAAAGAAAACTCAATAGGATTGCTTCCTGAATTAGTTATGGGGTGTAAAGAGATTAATAAAGCATGACTCTTAGACCTTTGGCCGGACCAACTAGAAGACTGGATTTGACCATGAATTTCACAGGGAAAACTACAGGAGGTACAAGTTTTTGGGAAAAAAAACAAAGAGTTTTAATTTTGAATGTGTTAGATTTTATTTTATTTTATTTATTTATTTTTAATTGTATAGTGTTATTTTATTTTATTTTATTTTATTTTATTTTTTTTATTTTGTCAATATACACTGTATATG
>NW_007734314.1:37144-40750 GCF_000696425.1 Galeopterus variegatus | reverse complement strand
ATAAAACTTATTAAAGAAAACATAGGAGAAACCCTTCAGCAAATAGGGCTGGGCACAGAATGTGTTAGATTTTAGATAATTACACATGCAAGTGATAATTTTTATTGATTATGCGTATTCATGGGGTATAAAGCTGACCATCACCACCTGTGTCCAAGATGCGATCAGACCAGTACCATCAGTATGCTTATTACCACAAATTGCCATTATTCCCCGTGTCCCCCACACAACCCCTTCCTGAGCCCTCTCTCCCTGCACCCCTCCACTCCTGGCAGCCCTAGGTATGTTCTCTCCCTCTGTAAGCCCAAAGCACCACTGTGGTCTTTTCTTTCTTTCCTTCTTCCTCTCTGAGCTCTCACTTGTCAGTGAGAACATGTGGTATTCTTCCCTTTGTGCCTTGCCTATTTCACTTAACATAATTTTCTCCAAGCTTAAAACAATGTAGATATGCATGCTGAAGTTTTGAGCAGATGATTAGTCTAGGAATATAATTTGGCAATTCATTAGAATACTAGTGTTTTTTAAAGCTTTGGGGTAGGATGACATTACTACAGAAGAGAAAATAAAGAAAGATAGAGATCTGAGAACTGAGGCTTGGGGCACTTCAGAATTTAGCAGATTGGGAGATGAGAATGAGCAAGCAAAGGAGAGTGAGAAGGAGGTGTCAGGTAATAGGAAAAATAAGGAGAGTAAATTTGCTGGAATCAATGTAAAAAAATATTTCAATGTGGAGGAAATGTTTAAACATACAAATGTAAATGAAGGTTCAATTAAGTTGAGACTGGATCATTTCATTTATAAATGTGGAGATCACTGGTGATTTTGCAAGAGCCAGGTCAATGGCTCATCTGCATAATGAAATTTACTCATCTACATAATAAAATCTTAATGATAGTAAGTAGGCCTACCTATTTCAGAAGATTGTTTTAAGAATCAGATTAAATAAATTACACATAGGAGAATTTTAGGAAAACCATATTCTGTGAGCAATGACTCATATGTCAGACATGAGACATATACTTGTCTTCAAGGGTAAATTATCTCCATTTCCTTAAATGTGAAAATTGAAGTTCAATGGTGATTATCAGTAAGTAAAATATTACAGAATAGGCATGAGGGGTAGTGCCAATGTTCAAAGCCAGCCTTGTCTGATAAAATCATGAGTATTTTCTGCTGCAGTTTGTAAGCCATGACGGTAAATGGGTTACAGAGATACTTCTGTGTGCCATGTTGCTCCACACTTGGAAGCATTCTGTCTGTGGTGAATCCCCTGTTGTTTATAGAATTTAGGCTTTTGGAGGGCATGCCTGAAGCAGGAGGTAACTGCTTAGAATACAGCTGGAAGCATTGCTACTAGTGGCTAAAAGGTCAAGTTTTAAAACTCTGAAAGTAGAACTGGTATTCCCACGAAACTATACAAAAGTACTTAAAACAATGAATGCCTAGCAAAAAGATAAGAAGAACAATTATATTAATTAGATGAGCATTCTAGGTAATTCAAAGTCTATTTTGCAGTTTGGATTAAGACCTTCAATTCTTCTTTTACACAGTATAAAGCAGTATGAAAATGTGTGCTTTCTCTTTTTTTTGTTAAGTAGCAATAAAAGAAACGGAATTTTAAGGTAACATTTCTTTTTTTCTCTGTTTTTCTATTTATAAAGATTATGTTGAGAACAAAAATGGGAGCACGTCTCTTAAAATTAATTTTTCTGATTAATAAATAGTATATAAAAAGATTAAAATGATGTATTTGACTACTACTCAATATTTACGATGTCTTTATCCATTATGTTTGATAATCTCACCTATTGTTTTCTTCACTACAGCACAAAATAAATAGGAAAATTTTGTCCTCGAATTTTTCTGCATCAAAAGTTGTAAATTACTTATGTCTACCGCATGTCCTCACTTGTAAGTGGGAGCTAAAAGAAAGAAAGGAAGGAAAGAAGGAAAGAATCACAATAATACATCGAACTTCCGACAAAAAAGAACAGAACTATGGTAATTACAAGTGGAAAAGGTGGAGGGGGTCGGGGGTTAGCAAGAAATTAGTTAAGTGTCACAAAGGTTGATTAGATTTTATAAATATTAGTATACTAATTATGCTGATTTGATCAACACATATTGTACACATGTACTGATATTCAAAATTTGTATCCCACAAATATATATAATCAATTATGTCTCAGTTAAAAACAATATGTCTATACATCCATCCAATTCAAGCTGTTGGTGTTTCTCAGGAGGAAATAATCAGCATATACCTTCAGATATATATTTAAACTTATACTTACTTGCATAAAAATATTAAATATGTTTTAAAAATTGTAACTATATGAATGTATCAAAGTAGGAATTTGATGTCGTAGAATAACCAATAATTTTAGCAACAATTATATACCTATACACACGTACAAAGATGCGTGCACATGTGCACACTGCTAGGTGATATTACTAGTAGCTTTTTCTGTGGGTGGTGGAATAGCAGGAAATATAAAAATTTTCTGTGTGTCTTGCAGTAAGGTATGAATTTTTCTGCCAAATATGTATGACTTTCATAATTAAAAAGAAGATTACTCAGAAAAGAATACAAAATAAAAATAAGTGCTTTCCCTGTAAAAAAGCACTTGGGTAGCTCTCCCCAGAATTTTTTATTGTACAAAATTTTATTATTCAAAACTTGGAAGAGAACATTAAGTACAAGGCCATTTCCAAAGAGCTATCAGAAGAAAAGTATGTTTAGCAAAATTACTGCCATTCCAAGTAATCATAAAAGTAAAAGAAACGGAATTTTCTTCGGCTTCCTATGATCACAAGTTTAAATTAAATTCTTTCTTCTTTTTGTTTCTTTGTTTTCATATCTTTTTTGTTTTTGTGTGGCTTAGAAAAGGATCATTTTGTGTGAATGTCTCATCTCAATGGGAACTCTAAGAAAATAGAGAAAGAACTGGCGAATTTGGAATAAACACAAACAACACATTTTGGGTTTTTTTGGCCCTTTTGTTGGTTGTGATTGTCCAGCCCATCTATATTTTTTCTTATTCTTATGCTGAAATTCTTCACCTGCCTGTTTTGTATCGCCTCTGCCAGTCATGGGACAGATTGTCCTTCTGGACTCTCATTGTGAGGAGGAAAGGATTTTCTATCACAGATAATAGCACCAGCAGGAAAGTTGTTTTCATCTTCGCCAATGTGTTTGGAAATCCAAAGTAAAGGAAGCAAGATTTCTCCTATTCTAGGGCTTTGCTTTATTTCGTTTCTTTCTCTTTGATTGAAACTAAAGTTCTGTAAATGTAAAAGGGTTTAGCCTTTCTTTCCCATTGAAGCTAAAATGAGAGCCTTCAAAAGCATAACGTCTCTCTTCAGGTAACATATCACCAACATATATATACATATATGTGTATAGGCATTATATTAGGAAATGAGTGTGTACATGTGTGTATATATTTATGTGTACACACACACACACACAAATTCTCCCCCAAGAAGGTGGACTTTAAGAGCAAAAATCTCAGCATGAAATTATTTAATGCACCATTTTCCAAAATATGTAGTGTTAAAAATTAGTTTCATGGAAAGATGGTAGTTGTTTTGGGGGAAACAATT
>NW_007734314.1:35360-36375 GCF_000696425.1 Galeopterus variegatus | reverse complement strand
TGGACTTTAAGAGCAAAAATCTCAGCATGAAATTATTTAATGCACCATTTTCCAAAATATGTAGTGTTAAAAATTAGTTTCATGGAAAGATGGTAGTTGTTTTGGGGGAAACAATTCAAGCAAAGAACTTAGGAAATAATGAGAAAAACGAAAAACAATGTTAAACTAGATTTTTTTATTAAAAATTTTCAAAGCCTCTTATGCTTATGTACGTTGTAAATAATACAGCCTGTTCTCATCTTATTTGACAAAGAAATTCTTTTATCATGAAGCATTTTTCATGTTCAATGTTAGGTAGAATACCTACTGGGTAATTCTTTTCTAGGGCTTTAGAACATGTGACAATAACTGAGAAATATCTAGTGACCAAATAATAGATATCATATAAGAGATCAACAAGGTGATGGATATATGTATGCTACATATAAACAAAGAAAAACAGAATATAATAATATAATATCATTCTTATATATCAACAAAAAACAAACAAAATAGCCAAGATCATATTAAATAGGCAGACCCATGTGAAGAATGATGTATAAATATTTTCAAGATTTGTACAAGACTGTTGATTGAAGCATTTTATATAAAGAAAATTAGTAATAAATTGCTATTTCTTATAAAAAGGATCTCAGTGAGCTTTTTCACCACCTTTCTCTCATGTGAGGGCATAAGAAGAAGGTAGTTTGAAGCCCAGAAGAGAGCTCCCACCAGAACCTGACTATGCTGGCACCCTGATCTCCAACTTTCACCCTCCACAACTGTGAGGAATGAATTTCTATTGTTTAAGTCCTTTAGTTTGTTACAGCAGTTTGAACTGACTAAGACATAAATTGGTACCCAGAAGTCAGGGTACCGCTGTAACAAATACCTAAAACTGTAGAAGCAGTTTTGTAACAGGGTAATTTGTAAAAGCTAGTAAAATTTGGAGGTGTATGCTATATAGCACTTATTGCCATAAATGGATATCAAAGGCAATTCTGGTGAGAGATCAGAAAGAAAAACTGTAGAGAAA
>NW_007734314.1:32329-34795 GCF_000696425.1 Galeopterus variegatus | reverse complement strand
ATTTCTAGCAGAAAATATTTCTTTAAAAATGTGTTAACAAAGAGGCTTTGTTTATCCTGACTGCTTACAGTAAAATGTAAGAAGAGAGAAATGAATTAGAGACAAAATTGTTAATCAAAAAGAAGCCAAAACTTAAAGACTTGGAAAATTTTCAGTCTGTACCTACTACTAAATATAAGAAAGTGTGTTCAGAAAACACCAAGCATGTGAACCACTGACATAGTGAACCATCTCAATGAAAGCCAGAAATAGAGAATGAATTTTACTGCCAGCTGAGACTGAGGGAAACAAAGAAAATGGGACAAATTGGAGGAAGACTGTCAGGTTTCTTAAACATTACAGTCAGAGAACATAAATCTACTCAGCTGCAAACACACACTATTCTTTAAAAACGAAGAACAAAGAAAACAGAAGGCAACTTAGATATTATCAGGGCTGCCATTCCCATCCCAGGCCCAGAGTGCATGAACCTTGGAGGCAGGCTCCACCTGGACTTTGAAGGGCAAAACCAGCACCCAGCAGAACCCTGGGTGCAAGCCACTATACAGAGCTCTGGGCCAATACCCCTACCCTGACAGAAAATCATAGTATGGGCAGGGCCACTCCAGAGCCATAGCATGGGTAGAGTCACTGCAGAAGTCCACAGCATGGGCAGTGCCCCACTGAGCTACTGAAATGACTTTGCTACCCTGCTGGCTCTGGATGGCAGGACCTCTTCTCAAGTTGTTTTGCAGGTGAGATTGTCACTTCAGTGGGGCTGGAAGGCAGAGTATGGAGCCAAAGAGAGTTATTCTTGAGCCTTAATGTTCCATGCAGTTTGCCTTGCTAAGTTTTGTTCATGCTTGAGACCCATTACCCTTTCCTTTCTTCCTATGTAAACTTTTGGAATGGAAATGTCTACCCTGTGTCTGTTCCATAACTTTATTTTGGAAATACATAACTTGTTTGGTTTTACAGTTCACAGATGGAGGGGAATTTTGTCTCAGAATAAATCATATCTTGAGTCTCACCCACATGTATTTTAGACGACATTATGATGAGACTTTGAACTTTAGAGTTGTTGCTGCAATGAGTTAAAAATTGGGGGCTGTTGGGATAAAATGAATAGATTTTGCAAGTGAGAAGGACTTGCATTTGGGGAGAGGGATCAGGAGTAGAATGTGTTGTACCGAATATTTGTGTCCTCCCCAAATTCATATTTTGAAATCCTAACCCTCAATGTGATGGCATTAAAAAGTGGAGTCTTTGGGAGGTAACTAGATCATGAGGGTGGACCTCTCATGAGTGGTGTTAGTGTCCTCATAAAAGGGACCCCAGAGGAATCTCTTACATTCTTTCTGCCATGTGAAGGTACAAAGAGACAATGGCAGTCTGCAACACAGAAAATGGCCCTCACATTATTTCAACCAGTCTTGAAACCCTGATCTCAGACTTCCAGCCTCCAGAACTGTGAAACATAAATTTATTTTGTTTAAACCTCCAAGCTTATGGTAGTTTGTTAGAGCAGTCTGAACTAACTACAATACCCAAGGCTAGACAAAGCTGTAATGAGATTACAAAAGAGTTCTCAGGAAACTTCCAAACTTCCACTGCATTTGAAATTTTTTGTTTGTTTGTTTGTTTGTTTTAAAGAAATCTGGAGAACTCTGATTTCTGGTCTGACATATAAAGAGCTGAGAAGTCATCATTCTTGTCCTCTCAACAAGAAAAAAACTGAGCAAACTAAAATCAACAACTCTTCTTAGATATGTCAGAAAATTGAGGTCACAGGGAAAACTGCTGCCATGAAAACTCTAGAGAAAGGTGAACAGAAAGAATCACAACTTAATTAAAAAAGAAGCCCAGGAGCAAAAGTCTGCTGCTGGAGCCAGTACTGGATGAAACACCCAGACTGTAATTGAGGAGTTTCTAGACTCTCTAAATAGGGCTCTATAATCAAGAAATTGAATCAGTAATTAAGAACTTTCACAAACAGCTTTACTGGTGAATTCAACCATAAATTTAAGAAAATAATTAGAACAAATTTCTACAATCTGTTTCAGAAAATAGAAGCTAAGGGAATACTTTCTAACTCATTTTATGAGGCCAACATTTATCTTAATACCAAAAGCAAACAAAAACGTTATAAGAAAGGAAAATTACCTACCAATATCTCTCATCAGCATAGATGCAAAAATCCTAATCAGAATATTAACACCTTAAATCTAAAAATGTATAAAGAAGTGTACACCATGACAGAGTTGAATTTATTCCAGGTATGTAAGACTGGGTCAACAATTAAGAACTACTTAAGATAATTCATAATACCAACAGACTAACAAAGAAAAAATATATATTTTTATTAACAGATGCAAAAAAATGTATTAGATAAAATTCACTTATAGTAAAAACTCTCAGAAAACACAGACTTCATTAAAATTTAGAAATTCTATGTGAAAGACACTGGATAGAAGAAAAATATTTGCA
>NW_007734314.1:28322-32283 GCF_000696425.1 Galeopterus variegatus | reverse complement strand
AAAAAATATATATTTTTATTAACAGATGCAAAAAAATGTATTAGATAAAATTCACTTATAGTAAAAACTCTCAGAAAACACAGACTTCATTAAAATTTAGAAATTCTATGTGAAAGACACTGGATAGAAGAAAAATATTTGCAAAACACACCTGAAAAATGATTTGTGTTCAAAATATATAGAGAAATTTAAAAACCCAACAATAAGAAAACAAGCAATCCAATTAAAAATGGGCAAAAGTTATGAACAGTCACTTTACAAAGAAGTTATATACATGGCAAGTAAGCATATAAATAAGCATGTAAAATGATGCTCAACATCACATGTAATTAGAGAACTGCAAATTAAACTACTATCACTACACAATATTAAAATGTTAAAATACAAAACTCTGACAACACCAAATGCTGGCAAGGATGCACAGTAACAGAAATTCGCATTCATTGGTTGTGGGAATGAAGAATGTTACAGCCACTCTGCAAGACAGTCTGGCAATTCTTACAAAGCTAAACATAATCATAACATACAACCCAGAATTTACCATCCTTGCTATTTACCAAAATTAGTTGACAAGTCTATACATAAATTTTTACAACAATTTCATTCATTGTTTTTCCTGATTGTGGAAAATTACACTTGTGACTCAATTCCTTTCATGTTGATTCCTTGACATCTATAGCTTAACGCTCAATGGGAATGTTGCTATTTTAGACTGGAAGCATTCCACTGTAAGCTCTGAATACTCAGATCTCAGATTTAAAGGTACGTGAAGCACTGGGAGTGATTGTGTATAAGTTTCTTTCATTTTTTTGCTTTTCTTTGACAGTTTTTTTAATTGAAACATTATTGATTATACATATTTGTGGGTTATAGAATTGAATATCAATACATGTGCTCAATATGTGGTGATCAAATAAGGATAATTAGTATACTCGTGTTTACAAAATGTAATCAATCTTTGTGACACAACTAATTTCATACTAACCTCCCTCACTGCCACTCTTTCCCTCCTCTAATGATCACAGTTCTGTCCTCTTTTTTTTGAAAGTTCAGTGTATTATTGTGATCATTTGTTTGTTCTTTCTTTTCTTTATTTCTTTCTTTTAGCTCCCACTAATGAGTGAGGACATGGTATTTCTCTTTCTGTGCCTGGATTATTTCACTTAACATAATTTCCTCTAAGTTTGTCCATGTTTCTGTGAATGGCAGAATTTTATTCTTTTTATGACAGTAGTATTCCAATGAATATATATACCATATTTTCCTAATGCAGTCATCTGTTGATGGACATTTAGGTTTATTCCAACTCTTGGCAACTATAAATAGGGCATAAACATGGGAGTGCAGGTATCTCTTTGACATGATGATTTCCAATCCTTTGGGTATATACGCAGCACTGGGATCAGTGCATCATATGGCAGTTATATCTGTAGTTGTTTGAAGAACCTCCATACTGTTTTCCATGAATGGCTGTACTAATTTACAGTCCGCCAACAGTGTAGGAGGGTTTTCCTTTCTCCATATCCTCACCAGCATTTGTTATTCTCTGTCTTTTTGATAATAGCCAGTCTAACTTGGGTGAGATGATGTTTTCAATGTCATTTTTTTTTCCTTTTTGTCTTTTTTACTGACCGGTAACAGGATCGCAACCCTTGGTGTCACGCCCATACTGGGGACCGGCAACAGGATTGCAACCCTCAGTGTTGCGCCCACACCACGCTCAGCCAGTGAGTGGGAACCAGTCTGCACATGGGATCCGAACCCTTGGCAGGAGCGCCGCCACGCTCCCAAGCGGCGCACTCTCCAGTGCGCCACCAGGCCAGCCCTTCAATGTCATTTTAATTTGTGTTTCCCTGATGGTTAGTGATGTTGAGCATTTTTTCATGTGTCTGTTGGCCATTAATATATCTTCATATGAGGAATGCTATTTAGCTTTTTGCCCATTTTGCAATTGGACTACTTTTCTTACTGTGAGTTATTTGAGTTCTTTTTATATTCTGGATATTAGTCCCTTGGCAGATGCATTGAATATTAGTCAGGGTTCTCCAGAGAGACAGAATCAATAGGATATGTTATAATTATATCAGAGGGATTTATTAGAAGAATTAGCTCACATGACTATGAAGAAAAGTCTGGCGATAGGTTGTCTATAAATTCAATGCTGGTCTAAGTCCAAAGGCCTCAAAACCAGGAAAGCTGATTGTGGCCATGGTGTAAGTCCTGGAACCCAAAAACTGAAGAGTCTCAAGCTCTGATGTCCATGTATAGGAGAGAAGAGTGTATCCCAGCTCCAGTGGATAGAGAGGGGGAGGTACCAGGATCTTTTAAACAACCATCTCTCACAGGAACTAATAGAGTGAGATCTTACTCAGGTCACCCTTCCCCAGGGAGAGCATTAATCCATTCATGAGGGATCTGCCCCCATGACTCAGCTTCCAACATTGCCACATTTGGGATCAGATGTCTACATGAGCTTTAGCGGGGACAACACATCCAAACTCTATCACATAGTTCACAACTATTTTCTCGCATTCTATAGGTTGTCTTTCCACTCTGTTAATTGTTTCTTTTGCACTGAAAATTTTTGTTTGGATATAATCCCATTTGTTTACTTATTCTTTTGTTGCCTGTGCATTTGTGGTGTTATTCATAAAGTATTTGCCCAGGTATGTATCCCAAAGTGTTTACCTTATGTTTTCTTTTAGGAGTTTTAAGTCTTTAATTCATTTTGAGTTGATTTTGATATATGGTGAGAGGTACAAGACTAGTTTCATCTTTCTACATGTGGATGTCCAGTTATCCCAGAACCATTTATTGAATAGGCAGTCTTTTCCCCAATGTATGTTGTTGATGTCTTTGTTCAACATCAGTTGGCTGTAAATATGTGTATTGATTTCTGGGTTCTCTATTCTGTTTCATTGGTCTGAATGCCTGTTTTTATGTCAGTATCATACTGTTTTGGTTACTATGGCTTTGTAGTATAGTTTGAAGTCAGGTAGTGTTATGTCTAAGTTTTATTTTTTTCACTCAAGATTGCTTTGGCTATTCAGGATCTTTTGTTGTTCCATATTGAATGTTAGGATTTTTTTCCTACTTCTGTGAAGAATGCCATTTGTATTTTGGTGGAGATTGCATTGAACCTGTAGATTGCTTGGGGTAGTATGGACATTTTCACAATATTGATTCTTCCAATCTAAGAGCATGGAATAGTCCTTTTTACTTTCTTTCAACAGTGATATGTAGTTCCCATTGTAGAGATCTTTCACATCCATGGTTAAATTGAAACCTAGGTATTTCATTGTTTTAGTTACTATGATGCAGTTTTCTTTTTTGTTGTATCTTTGTCTGTTTTTTGTATCAGAGTGATGCTGGCCTCACAGAATAAGTTTGTGAGAATGGCCTCTGTTTCAATATTTTGGAATAGTTTGAAAAAATTGGTATTAATTCATCTTTAAAGGCTTGGTAGAATTCAGCAGTAAAGCCATCTGGTTCTGGACTTTTCTTTGTTGGGAGACTGCTAATTACTGCTTCAATTTCATTGTTTGTTATCAGTCTGTGCAGATTTTCTATGTCTTCTTGGTTCAGTTTTGTTAATTTTTATGTGTCCAGAAATTTAACCATTTACTCCAGATTTCCAAATTTGTTGGCATGTATTTGTTTATAATAGTCTCTAAATATTCTTTGTATTTCTGTGGTATTGGTTGTAATGTCCCCTTTTTCATTTCTGATTTCTGTTATTTAGATCTTCTCTTTTCTTTTTTTCATTAGCTAGCTAATGGTTTGTCTATTTTATCTATCTTTTCAAAAATCAACTTTTGGTTTCACTGATATTTTGTATCATTTTGGGGGTTTCCATTTCATTTAGTTCTGCTCTGATCTTAATTATTTCTTTCCATCTACTAACTTTGGGATTGGATTGTTCTTGTTTTTCTAGATCTTTGAGGCATAGCATTAGGTTGTT
>NW_007734314.1:24041-28312 GCF_000696425.1 Galeopterus variegatus | reverse complement strand
CCATTTACTCCAGATTTCCAAATTTGTTGGCATGTATTTGTTTATAATAGTCTCTAAATATTTTTTTTTGTATTTCTGTATAATCAGTTGTAATGTCTCCCCTTTCATTTCAGATTTTTGTTATTTGTTACTTCTCTCCTCCTTTTTTAGTTAACCTTGCTAATGTTTTGTCTATTTTATTTATCTTTATGAAAATCCAAGTCTTTGATATGATCTTTAATATCATTTTTGGGTCTCTATTTCATTTATTTTTGCTCTGATATTAATTATTTATACCCATCTACTAATTCGGGGGTTGGATTGCTCTTGTTTTTCTAGTTTTTTGAGGTGTAGCATTAAGTTGTTTATTTGAAAACTTTTATTCTTTTGATGTAAGTGTTTATTGTAATAAACTTCCTTTTTAGTCCCACTTTTGCTGTATCCCACAGGTTTTGGTATGGTGTGTCCTTATTTTCATTAGCATTAAGAATTTTTAAAAATTTCCTGTTTAATTTCTTTTTGGACCCTTAGGTCATTCAGTACTGTGTTGTTTAATTTCCATGTGTTTGTATAGTTTCCAGAGTTTCATTTGTTATTGATTTCTGGTTCTAATCCACTATGGTCTGAAAAAAAAATTGAAATGATTTCAATTTTGTAAAATTTGTTGATACCCAAGGCCCTGACCTGCTGCCCCAAATAGGCACTGTGTAGGTGAGCCCACCAGTGCCAGTCAGCCAGTGGAACTGCATGGCTCCATGCAGCCCCTTCACCCCACCACCTTGGACCCAAGCGGGGGGGGGAGCTGCAGGCTCCACCCTGCCACCCTGAACCAGCACTGCACAGGTGAGCACACTGGCACCAGCCAGCCAGCAGAAACACATGGCTCCACGTGGCCACTGATCCAGCCTCAGACCCAGGGGAAGCACCAGCCTATGGATCCAACCCACCAAGTTTGGCCCAGCAGAATTCCACATGTTAGGGGCTCATTCTGTGACTGCAGAGTCTAGAACAGGAACCAAGTTGGTTTAACATAACCACCACCACACCTACTGTCAAGTAAGACAGTTCACCCCCTGCAGTAGCAACCAAGGCCACTCCACAGCCAATCTCAGTGTAATAGAAGATGCAAACCCCCTACCAAATGACCAAGCATCAGTGAAAAAAGACTAGAAGTACAAACAATAAAGAACAAATGACCAACAAAAGGATACAGTAATGCCCCAAAGTCAGACTTCATGAAAAAGGGAATCCTTGAAATGTCTGAAAAAGAATTTCGAGTAATGATCTTAAGAAAACTTAAAGAAATCAAGGAATACTCAATTTGAGAACAGAATGAAACAAGAAAAAACATCCAGAATATGAAGGAAGAAATCCACAAAGAGATTAATACCATAAAAAAGAGTGTAGCAGAACTTCTAGAAATGAAAAGACTCACTCAATGAAATAAAAAACATGATGGAGAGCCTCAGCAGCAGAATAGAGCAAGCAGAAGAAAGAATTTCAGAGCTTGAAGATGATCTTTTTGAAATAACTCAGGCAGATAAAAAAAAAAAAAGGAAAAAAAATAATGAGGAAAACCTAAGAGAATAGCAGACAATCTCAAGCGCTCTAACATCCAAATTGTGGGTATTCCTGAAGGGCAGGAGAAGGGAAAAAGTATTGAAAACCTCCTCAAGGAAATAGCAACAGAAAACTTTCCAGGTGTAGGGCAAGATACAGACCTTCAGATCCAGGAAGCTCAAAGGTCCTCAAACAGATTCAACCAAACAGGTCCTCCCCAAGACATATTATAGTTAAATTTGCAAAGCTCAAAGACAAAAAGAAAATTCTACAAGCAGCAAGAGAAAAGCATCAGGACACTTATTGGGGAACCCCTATCAAACTAACAGCAGACTTTTCAACCAAAACTCTACAGGCCAGAAGAAAGTGGAATGATATATTCAAAATACTAAAAGAAAAAAACTGCCAGCCAAGAATTCTTTACCCAGCAAGGCTCTCCTTCAGAAATGAGGGAGAAATAGTGTATTTCCCAGACAAATAAATGTTGTGGGAGTTCACCACCACATGACCAGCTCTGCAAGAAATTCTCAAGGGAGGCATTCATCTGGATTCTGAATAATTGTAACCATCATAACGAATATACAAGAAAGAGCAAAACTCACAGTTAAAACAAAAATTCCAGCAAGAAAGAGAAGGAAGCTAAACCATTTCCACTTCAATTCTCAATTCACATTGAAGAAGAGAAATAAAAGGGGAAATAATGATCAAAAGATGTTTAAACCACCTAAATAGCAATTAAATGACAGGAATTAAACAACACTTCTCAATAACTACTCTAAATGTGAATGGACTAAATTCCTCATTCAAAAGACAAAGACTGACTGACTGGATTAAAAAGCTAGACCCTGGTATATGCTGTTTTCAAGAGACCCACCTCACCTGTAAAGGCACTAATAGAGTAAAAGTGAAGGGATGGAAAAAGATATACCATGCAAATGGAAACCAAAAACAAGCAGGAGTAGCTATTGTTATATTGGACAAAATAGACTTTAAATCCAAAAACATTAAAAAAAGATAAAGAAGGCCATTATATAATGATAAAGGGAACTATCCAGCTAGAAGACATGAAAATCATAAACATGTGTTCACCTAATACCAGAGCAACCAAATATATCAAGCAAATACTGTTAGACCTAAGAAGGAGATAGGTCCTAATACATTAAGAGTGGGTGATCTTAACACCCCTCTCTCAGTATAGGACAGGACTTCCAGGCAACAACTTAACAAAGAGACACAGGGATTTAACAAAGGGATTTAATCTATACCCTAGACCAACTGGACTTGGCAGATATATACAGAACATTTCACCCAACAGCTAAAGAATACACTTTCTTCTCATCAGCTCATGGTACATTCTCCAGCATGGACCACATATTAGGTTACAAATCTAGTCTCAGCAAATTTTAAAAAACTGAAATCATTCCAAAAATATTTTTAGATAACAATGGACTAAAACTGGAGATAAACAATAACCAAATCACTGGAAGATATACAAATACATGGCAAATAAACAATAGGCTCCTGAATGACCTATGGGTCCAAGAAGAAATTAAGCAGGAAATCAAAAAATTTCAAGAAACTAATGAAAGTAAAGATACATCATACCAGAACTTGTGGGATGCTGCAAAAGCAGTACTAAGAGAGAAATTTATTGCAGTAAATGCTTATATCAAAAAAATGGAAAGACTCCATATAAACGACCTAATGCTACACTTCAAAGAACTTGAAAAACAACAACAATCCAAACCTAAAGACAGTAGACGGAAAGAAATAATTAAGATCAGAGCAAAACTGAATGAAATAGAGACCCAAAAAACAATAGAAAAGATTAACAAAACTAAAACTTGGCTTTTCAAAAAGATAAACAAAATAGACACAGTATTAACTAAATTAACAAAAAAAAAAAAAAAAGGAGAGAAAAGACCCAAATAACAAAAATCAGAAATGAAAAGGGAGACATTATAACTGACACCACAGAAATACAAAGAATCATTAGAGACTATTATAAACAACAGTATGACAACAAATTTGAAAATCTGGAAGATATGGATAAGTTTCTAGACACATATAAATTACCAAGACTGAACTGAGAAGGGATAGAAAGCCTGAACAGTCTAATAACAAGCAAGGAGATTGAAGTGGTAATTAGCAATCTTCCAACAGAAAAAAAGCCTGTGTCTAGATGGCTTTACAGCTGAATTCTACCAAACTTTTAAAGAGGAGTTAATACCAATTCTCATGAAACTGTTCCAAACAATTGAAACAGAGTCTATTCTCCCAAACTCATTCTATGAGGCCAATATAACTCTGATACCAAAACCAGATAAAGACACAACAAGAAAAGAAAATACAGGCCAATATCCTTGATGAAGCTTGATGCTAAAATCCTCAACAAAATATTAGCAATGATAATACAGCAACATATTAAAAAAATTATACACTATGATCAAGTGGGATTTATCCCAGGGATGCAAGGATGGTTCAACATATGAAAGTCAATAAATGTGATACATCACATCAGCAATCTTGAGGAAAAAGACCATATGTTTATCTCAATAGATGATGAAAAAGCATTTGATAAAATTAAACATTCCTTCATGATAAAGACTCCCAACAAATTAGATATAGAAGGAAAATATCTTAACACAATAAAAGCCATTTATGACAAGCCAACCACCAGTATCATTATGAATGGGGAAAAATTGAAGGTCTTTCCCTTAAGAACAAGAACA
>NW_007734314.1:21987-23284 GCF_000696425.1 Galeopterus variegatus | reverse complement strand
AAAAAACAATCTTACCTTTCACATGGAAAAACAAAAGACCCCAAATGGCCAAAGCAATTCTGAGCAAAAAAAAACAAAGCCAGAGGCATAACTCTGCCTGACTTCAAATTATACTACAAAGTTGTTGTAACCAAAACAGCATGGTACCGGTACAAATATAGACATTCAGACTAGTGGAGTAGAATAGAGAGCCCATAATTTACTCCTCAGGCTTATATCCATCTGATATTAGACAAAGGCAACAAAAATCTACATTGGGGAAAAGATTGACTCTTCAACAAGTGGTGCTGGGAAAACTGGATATCCATATGCAGAAGAATGAAACTAGATATGCCTCTCTCACCATACACTAAAGTCAGCTCAAAATGGACTAAAGACCTAGGTATAAGACCCAAAACTGTAAAATTACTATGGGAAAAAATAGGTGAAACACTTCAGCAGTTAGGTCAGGGCATAGGCTGTATGAACATGAGCCCCAAAGCACAAGCAGCAAAAGAAAAAAATAAACAAATGGGACTATATCAAACTAAAAAGTTTCTGCACAGCAAAAGAAACAATGAACAGAGTGAAAAGACAATCTACAGAGTGGGAGAAAATTTTTGCTAACTATGCATTTGACAAGGGAGTAATATCCAGAATATACATAGAACTCAAGAAATTATACAGTCAAAAAAAAAGACCCAATTAAAAAATGGGCAAAGGAGCTGAATAGACATTTTTCAAAAGAAGACATACAAATGGCCAACAGATACATGAAAAGATGTTCAACATCACTAGTCATCAGGGAAGTGCAAATTAAAACCACATTGAGATACCACCTTACTCCAGTTAGACTGGCTATAATCAAAAAGATGGTGAGTAACAAATGCTGGTGAGGGTGTGGAGAGAAGGGAACACTCCTGCACTGTTGGTGGGGATGTAAATTAATACAACCACTTTGGAAAACAATTTGTAGGTTTCTCAAACAACTACAGATAGATCTTCCATATGATTCATCAATCCCTCTTCTGGGTATTTATCCAGAGGAATGGAATTCATCATGTCGAAGAGATACCTGAACTCCCATGTTTATCACAGCTCTGTTTACAGTAGCAAAGATATGGAACCAACGTAAATGTCCATTAATAGATGATTGGATAAGGAAACTGTGGTATTTATATATACGCTATGGAATCCTACTCTGCCATAAAAAAGAATGAAATACTGCCATTTGCAACAACAGGGATGAAGCTGGAGAACGTTATGTTGAGTGAAACAAGCAAAGCACAGAGGGATAAATACCTCATGTGTTCACTCA
>NW_007734314.1:19780-20446 GCF_000696425.1 Galeopterus variegatus | reverse complement strand
TGTTGTTGAGAGGTACTGTCTTACTCTTGTCATTAAATTGCTTTTTCTATGGTTGATTTAAATATCTGTTGTTCCTTTCTTTTCCTTTTATTGTCTTTGGTTTTCTTTTCTTTTCTTTTTTTTTTTTTTTTTGAGGTGGCATGGTACAGTTTCTTTCTCTTTCTTGTTTTCATAACTGCTCTGTTTAGCGTATTCATGGTGGTGATTATCATTTCTTGGGTTCCAGGTGAAGGATTCCCTTCAGGATTTCTTGTAGAGCTGGTTGTATGGTAGTGAACTCCTGCAGTGTTCGTTTGTGTGGAAAATATACTATTCCCCTTCATTTCTGAAGTATAGCCTTCCTGGGTAAGTATTCTTGGCCAACAGTCTTTTTCTCTTAGTAACTCTGAATATTTCATCCCAATCTCTTCTGGCCTGTAGAGTTTCTGTTGAGAAGTCTGCTGTTATTCTCATGGGGATTCCCTATGGGTGACTTTATGCTTTTCTCTTCCTGTTTTTAGGATTCTCTCTCTGTCTTTGACTTTTGACAGTTTGACTGCAATGTGTCTCGGGGAGGACCTTTTTGGATTGAATCTGTTTGGGGAACATTGAGCCTCTTAGATCTGGAAGTTTGCATCTGTACCAATACCTGGGAAGCTTTCCAGTATTATTTTATTGAGTATATTT
>NW_007734314.1:15799-18104 GCF_000696425.1 Galeopterus variegatus | reverse complement strand
TTGAGGATGTGGGCTAATTCTTGAGGTCTTGGGTGAAGTGCTTGGGTTCCTTGTCACACTTTGTCCATGCTGAGTCACCCTTGACTGATTTGTTGGCTCCCCAGCTAGTGTCCTATGACCCTGCTGGGTGCACTGGAGTATAGTACATCTCCTTAGCTTGAATGAGTGACCTTGAGGAAGGTTTCTCTTTCCTTGTTCCTGTAAGCCAAGGCTTCTCCTAGGTCCTTGCTTTCCTTGGTTGGGGGATGGGTTGGTGGTGGCTGGGAATTTTCTTCTGTACACTATTGGGCTAACTTGGGTTTCTATATTCCCTGGGTTCTCTGTGTGTGACTTTCCCCGGGTGAAAGCAGTCATGCTCACTGCAAACAGGATGAATTTCCCCCTGTGAGTTGTGTCACTAGGCTGCGGGTCTGCACTGGCTTACCTCTTTCTGGTGTTTCCATTCGTCACCCTTCTTGTGTCAATGCATGGTGACAGTGGTGGATCCTGCCATTGGCCAGGCTAACTGGTGAAGTAGTGTTGGTTACACTGTGTGTGGCTGCTGGTGGTGCAGGCGATAGCAGCTGATGTCCGTCACACAGCTAGGCTGGCTACTGCTTCAGTGTCAGCAGGGCATCCCTCCTGCTGCCAGTCTGGCTGATGTGGTGGCATAGGTGGGGTTCTGCATCCAGTCTATCCAGCTGGTGTGATGGTATGGCAGCAGCAGCCACACTACATGTGACTATAGAAGGGCTCCCATACTTAGTGGGGCAAGCTGGTGAGGCAGCTTGGGCAAGGGGCCTGTGAGCAGCTGATCTATCTAGTGCAGCAATGTAGATGATCCTGAGTGATGGTTGCCACACTGCAGGTGGCAGCAGCAGGAGGTTCCACCTCCAGACTGAGTGGCTATTGCTTCAATATTGGCAAAGGGTCCCACACTCAGCCAGTCCAGTGGTGTGATGGCTATGGTGGCAGCAGCTGCACTTCATGCAACTATGGCGGGGGGTTGGTGGTGACCTGCATGGAGCTCAGCTGGCTGTTGAGGCAGCTTGAGTGGGGGTCCCACACATGACTGGTCCTAGGCTGGTGCAGCAATGTAGACAGCTTCTAGCAATTGTTGCTTCACTGTAGGCTGCTGTGGCAGGGGTCTTGTGCATGGCTAGGCTGACTGGTGTAGCAGTGTGAGCAGGAATCCTGTGTGCAGTTGGCCCGGTCGGAGCTGTAGCACCAGTTTGGATGGCTACCAGCAGCAGCAGCTGGAGCCACACTGCAGAAAAGAAGCATGGGGTGGGGAGAAACTCACAGTGGGAAGGCGGGCAATGGTCCTGGTTCTAGACAATGTCACCAGCAACTGCAGTACTGGTAGTGGTGGGCCTGTTCTGGTCTTCTTCTGTGGGAGAAACTCATCTAGGTTTCTCTAGTATGCCATTTTCCCACAATCAATTGTGTATAACTTTCTACTGATATTTAACAAATTATCACAAAATTAGCAGTTTAAAATGATACCCGTTTATTACCTCATGATATCCACATGTAGGTGAGAAGTCCAGGAAGGGTGCAGCTGCATTATCTGCTCAGGTCTCACACAGCTGAAATCAAGGTGTCTTCCAGGGCTTCTCTCTTATTTGAGAGGGCACAGGGCCCTCTTTCAAGTTTATTCAGGTTGTTGGCTGAATTGTGGTTGCAGGGCTGAGATCTTTTTCTTGCTGACTGTCAGCTCTGAGTCACTCTGCTTCTAGAGGTTACTCAGATTTCTTATTACATTGCAAAAGACACAAGCAGAGAAACTCTGAGTGTGGAATCCACCTCACTTTGAATTTCCTCTTCAGTAAGTACAGCATTCCATTTAAGAACTCACCTGATTAGGTCAGGTCCACCAAGGATAATATTACTTTCCTATAGTTATTAGCTCCATATGACATAACCTAATCATGAAAGTGACTATCTGTTTATATTTACTGATTCTGTTCACACTCAAGGAGAAAATATTATACAATGGTAAAGGTAATTTTAGAATTTTGTCTACACTTATGGTAAGGGGACACCTACTCTCACATCTTATTTCTCAGACCTATATCCTATCAATTGGAGATGTTTCACCATACATAAAGATGGCTAATTTATACCAGGAGTCTGGTCCTTCCGTAAAAGACTAGATAGATATATTTAAACTTTTTAATTGATATATAATAATTGTACATATTTATGGGGTACAAATGATAATGTGATACATGCAATGATCAAATCAGTGTAATTTAGATATCTGTCATCTATGCATTTATAATTTCTTTGTGACGGGAACATCGCACATCTTCTCTTCTAGCTG
>NW_007734314.1:9619-15307 GCF_000696425.1 Galeopterus variegatus | reverse complement strand
GTATACTGGTAACATGTCTGCTTAATTTTAATGAAAAGATGTGAAAATAGTTAGTATGAGAATCTTCAGTGGTTTTATTAATCATTTTATAGCTTTATATTTATGTATTTTAAATGTAATAATTTTACTTAAAAATTCACATACTTTTTCTAACCAAACTTTTCCCTTATCCTTTTCTTTGTTGCTAATAGGGACATGTTGGCCTTATAAATTTTTACTCCTAAAAAAGGAGAAAAATGAACGAGACATTGTATGCAGCTCACATCCTGTGGCAACAAATCCTTTCCTCTTTATTGTCCTTGAATACCTGGCTGGATTTGTCCTCCATTCAGTACGGTGATATAATGTCCTGCTGATTTTGATGCAGCTATTACTGCTTAAAAAGAGAGCAATTGTGTGTTCAATCTCAGTGTGTTCAATTGTGTACTTGGTATGTCCTCAGTGAGGGGTACTCAAAGAGATACTCTGAAGCCCTGGATTTGGAAGTTTGAAAAAGCCTTTTTTAATGTGGTTTTTTTTTTTTTTTTATGTAGTATCAAACAGTTCATTTAGCCTTTCATGATGTTGCCTCAAGTTTGAAATAATTCTGCTTAATTTGCCTGTGTTTGGCTTTATTACGAACTAATGACAGAGCCAACAAGGAGAAATAAATTTCTAAAGTCATTCCATGCACACTCATCGATATATTTATTCTGAAACTGCCTCTCTTTAGGGATATTGAAACTATTTTAAAAACATTCTGGTTTAGGGCCGGCCCGGTGGCGCACTGGAGAGTGTGCCGCTTGGGAGCGTGGCGGCGCTCCCGCCGAGGGTTCAGATCCCATGTGGAGACCGGTTCCCGCTCACTGGTTGAGCGTGGTGCGGGCGCAACACCGAGGGTTGCGATCCTGTTGCTGGTCAGTAAAAAAGGAAAAAAACAAACAAACAAAAAAACATTCTGGTTTAAGTGATTGACTCTTTTAAATATGACATGTTATTAATCTAGAAAACAGAGAGTTGAGAGATTTTTTAATGTGATCAGTGACACTGTGTCTATGATGGCAAGCAAGATCCACTGTGTAGTTTGTCAAAGCAGAGTGACTGGCATAGCAGGAGGGAATTAGCTGAAGCATCACTCACAGGTTCCTCATTACAACTAATAATATTTAACGTACAAATCTTCAAAGTATACAGGAATACATGTTAAAGGCTTGTACACCCCCTCAACCATTTCTAGGGGTATTTACTATTAAAAATCTGGTCTTTATCACTGCATAACAGTTCATGATACACGTGTATGTGCAGGTCTGTCAATGTATTTTCTGATTTAGAATGAGATATATGATTTTCTTGAACTTACGCTGTATTATATTATGGGCTTATGTCCGCCTTTTAAATGGCTGTATAATATTTTGCATGGTGGTTAGGTGGTTGGTACCTTCCTTATAGGTTGTTTCATTCATTTATTCAATATGTATGCATTATTTTATGCTCAGTACTGAAGCTATAATAGTGAACAAGACAGAATGCTCTTTCTGCCTTCACAGAGTTTCAATACAGGAAATACACAAAACAAAAAACTCATGAATATTTATTTATTAATGGACATAAATGTTATCATTAGTATTTCCCTGTTACAAACAATGCTACAGTACATAACATTATCCATTTTATTTCTACAATTATGTAAATATCTGCAGGAAAAGTTTCTAGAATAGAATTGCTGATTAAAGGCACATAAAATTCAAAGTAGTCTAAATTGCCCTCTATAAATGTCCTCTATACATTATAATGTTTACTCATATTTATGAGTGTAGTCATTTCCCCACTTATTTCTCAGTATTGAATGTTATGAAATAATTTATTACCAGCCAACCTTCTAGGTGACAAGGGGTACTTCATTAATGTTTTAATTTTATTTGAGTTGTGAATGACATTTTTTGGTAATATTAATAATTTTATGTACTTCTATGAATATACTTTGTCCTACTTTAAAATTTTGTTGTATATCTCTTATTGATTTTAAAGTGTTCTTTACATATTATAGGTATCTATTGTTTGTTATATATGTCAGTTAACTTGTTCCAGTTCATCATTTATCTTTTCATTTGTTTATGTAAACTTTAGCAATAGATATTTAAAATGTTCTATGGAATTACATGGTCAATAATTCATTTATCACTTGTTCCAGTTCATCATTTATCTTTTCATTTGTTTATGTAAACTTTAGCAATAGATATTTCAAAAGTTCTATGGAATTACATGGTCAATAATTCATTTATCGGTTGTGCCTTTGTTTGAAAGACTTTCTTGATAATGATATTTAAAAATATTAAAGTTAAATGGATAAATGTTGTTTCAGATGTTGGCTACTGCAAAAAATGCATGTTCTTCTATATATGTCTGAGTTTACTGGTTTATGTTGCAGCAATGTACACAGGCCTAAAATATGGAATTGGTTTGAAATGATACCTTAGAAATATACCTTTTAGAGACAAAGTAGTTTTTCAGATAACAACCCAGTAACATCTTTTAAAATGCATTTTACAAGTTTTTTTTTTAATGTTTATGCCTTTAAAGTGATTCACCTGATTTTAATTTGTTAGTGACCAATGATTTCTTGGAAGTACTTTTTCCCACTGGGATAATGATTTAGTGAGAACATTCTGCATACTTTTAAATGGTAAATAAATATGAAAGAAAATGTAATACTTTAAAAAATTTTTAATGTAAGGGTTAATGATAAACACAGATTTCACTTAATGTAAACTGTGAATTAGCCAGAAAAGGGGTAGAAAATAGTACATTTAAAAGATGAAAATACTGTAAGATTAAGCAGTGGATATTCATGACTTTTCAGAATAAAGAGCTCATTAGTAACTCTATCCACAAGGAAGACACGATCTGGTTAAAATATTACTTATTCCTTAACTCAAAAATTGCCTTTTCTTACACTGCAGCTTAAGATCCGAATAACTTAAGATACAGTCAATAGATTAGTATTAATCCTTTGTGATTTTTAGAGCGATGAAATGCATGACTATGGATATATTTTTTATATAAATTTTGAAGAAAGAATGACCGGTAATTTCCCATTGGCAGGCAGAGGGCCTGAGGAAAGCATTTATTACTCCTTAAATGCTCTCCCATGGATCTAAAACCTGCAATTCTCTTTTCACTGTATGATGTGGCTTTTATTCAAAGATGAATTTGAAGGCTTTGTGTTGAACTAACCGTGTGTTACATAATATGTAGACATTTCTACTACTTTGTAAATGACATCAAATATCAAGACATTTTTATAGGAACAGATTTTGATGGGTGGAAAGGACTGAAAAAAAGGGAGCTTTGGTACTTAAGATGAAGAGGATAGATAAACAGAAAAGTGATACAATAAAAATAATCTGGGGAATAAAAGACAAGCAATAATTTTATAATTTTATCGTATAAGCCCTGATTAAGGAAAACATTCTGAATGTTTGACAGCATCAAGGAGATCATGGAAAGAGTCTGCCTCAGTTTCACCAGAAGTTACCTCATTGTCAGTTTATGTCAGTCAAGATAAGAAATCCTTGGGTCTTAAGTCACCATTCAGCCCTAAGCTCGTTACTCCCGTAGGACTGTTTTCATCACTGTACTCACTATTCTGTTCTCACCTATTCTCAGCTCCTGAAATCTTTCTGATGTTCCTTCTGGAAGCCACAGTCCATCAGCAATAAAACTCCCAGTATCCTAAAACACTTTTCTGAATTTTCCATCCTCATGATATAACGAACAAAAATTGGCTCCCCACGAGGAAATCTGCTTCTTTTATACCTTTCTAGGTGGTGACTACTATTTTCCCTGGAGATGGGGTGAATGACATCCCTACACTTCACTCATTCTCTCTCTCCTTGCTGAAAACCCTCAGCTTTGAATACCTGTGATCTGATCATATCACACAGTACTCTGTTTTGAATTCCTATTCTCAAATAAACTTACCCTGTACCTTACTTCAGATAATCATTCTCATAGTAACACATAATCATGATCATTATAAATAACTTCAAATTCTTTATGATCTAGAATTTATGTGTCCTTCTGTTGGATCACCATGTCCTTTCTTTCCACCTCACTCAGTCAGTTAAATTTCAATCTTTCAATTAAACTAGGGATCTAAGTTTTATTATTATAAATTCTACGCATTTGCCCTTCACATCCGTGATGTCTTTCCTCCTCTCCCTACCAGCCTTCAATTTTACGCTCCATCATCATCATCAATCTCTTGCACAATCGTTGACACCCTTGCCTCATTTGCTCCAATTATTCTCTTATCAAATTCAGAGCCTTTGTTATATTCAATTTCCACATAATTTCTGTCTTCTCTATGTGGCCGAATCTGGCTGGAGATAAACATAAAACTATGCTGACTGTACTCACTTTAAATTTATGTACACAATGAACCTCAAGCGGCCCTAATGCAATCTTGCAGTCATATTACACAGCCCCAGGCAGCCCATTGTCACATGCTCTGAGATGACGATTTCACATCTCTTATTTTCTCAAACCTGCAAGACCTCCACCATCACTTTCACTCTTTGTAATTTTGCCTTTGGTTCACAAAGAACGTTGAAGCAATCAGATGGTAGGTAGAAACCCTAAGAAAGAACCATAAGAAAATACTAGAAATCAATAATAGTAGCAAGAATGANTAAACATAAAACTATGCTGACTGTACTCACTTTAAATTTATGTACACAATGAACCTCAAGCAGCCCTAATGCAATCTTGCAGTCATACTATACAGCCCCAGGCAATCCATTGTCACATGCTCTGAGATGACGATTTCACATCTCTTATTTTCTCAAACCTGCAAGACCTCCACCATCACTTTCACTCTTTGTAATTTTGCCTTTGGTTCACAAAGAACGTTGAAGCAATCAGATGGTAGGTAGAAACCCTAAGAAAGAACCATAAGAAAATACTAGAAATCAATAATAGTAGCAAGAATGAAGAATGCATACTAATGGCTCATCAGTCGATTTGGCACAGCTGAGGAATGGATCAGCAAGCTTTGAAGATAGGTCACCAGAAACTTCCCAAACTGAAATAAAAATAGAGAGAGAGAGAAAAAAATGACAAAAAACAAATGAACAGAACATTCAAGAGCTGTAGAATTTTTTTGAATAAGGCTCTGGTAAGGTCTTTTTCCCTGGAGAAAAGTCCCTTATTATGCAGAATGTTCTGGGTGTATTTCTCAAGAGCTGCTTTTCACCTTCACTTCCAGAGATGTGAGTGATCTTTCTCAGCTCTTAACCGTGAGAACCTAGAGGCTCCTAGAGTGAAAACTCGCCAAGCTGGGAGGATCCTCCTAAGGCTGCCACCACCAGCAGTTTCTCTCTCAAGGTTTTTCATACTTGGCCTCCAAAAGCTAACCAAACTTACCCTTTAAGTGTTCCTACCGGTTTATAGCTTGGTGGCTCCTGCTCCAGGTAAGCAGAGCCCAATTATCACTCTCTGAATCAGTCTGTCTCTCTAGATTTTTGGGTGGCATTTTGCTCTGGCACCTCAGTTTTCTGTCCAGCCTTAAAAAAAAAAAAAAGTATTGATTTTCAGATTGTCTAGCTTTTTCCTGTTGTAACAACAGAGATGGTGAATTCCAAGCTGAACTGAAAGTGGAAGTCAGATACTCTATTTTTTCTTTCTGTATACATATTTGATCAAAAGTGA
>NW_007734314.1:5378-8189 GCF_000696425.1 Galeopterus variegatus | reverse complement strand
TGTTAAAGTTGGTATCTATTAGCCAAATATAAACTTATATTTTCAACATTTTATAGGCTATAGATCAAATAAGTTACCACCACATAAAAATATGGGTTTATTCAACTAATCATTCATTCAAAAAAACATTTATTTTGTATTCTTAGCACTGGGAATGCACTAACAACAATACCATCATTCATGGGTCTAAATTCTTATGAATGGTTCCTTTAAAAGCTTTATGGAATATTAAGAAATGATATGTCAAAGAAATAATCAATTATTGCTATTACTTTTCTGTATTATTTTCAAACATATTTGAAATTAAAATATATTGAAGATGATACGATATTGGAATTAAAAATAGTATGTGATGTGCATAAGAACAATTTGGAGGTGACAGAAGAAAAAGTCTGAAAATTGGTCAATAGAAATTACCCAATTTGTAAAGAAGAAAAAGTAAAAAAGAATTTTAAAACAGAGACTTAGATTAGTGGCTATGGGACAATATCAAGTGGTAATTGGAATGCTAGAAGAAGAAGAAAGGAAAGAGACAGAAAAAAAATTTTGAGAAAACAGTATTTAAAAATTTCCCAAACTTGTTGAACTGAACCTGCCAGCAATCACATGAATGAGGTTGGAGGCAAATGGCAGAATTTCATTCTTTTTTATGGCTGAGTAGTATTCCATTGTGTACGTATACTACATTTACCTTATCCAGTAGTCCATTGATGGATATTTAGGTTGGTTTCACATTTTGGCTATTGTAAATAGAGCTTCAACAAACATGGGACTGCAGATATCCCTCTGACACAATAATTTTCCATTCTTTTGGTTATATACCAGAAGTGGAATTGCTGGATCATATGGCAGTTTTATCTGTAGTTGTATGAGAAACTTCCATGCTGTTTTCCCTAATGACTGTACTAATTTAGTTTCACCAACAGGGTAAAAGAGTTCCCTTTCTCTTCCAGCATTTGTTATTCTCAGTCTTTTTTATGATAGCTAGTCCAGCTGTGTGAAATGATATCTCAATGTGGTTGCGATTTGCATTTCCCTGATGATCAGAGACGCTGAGCATTTTTTCATGTATCTNATGTGGTTGCGATTTGCATTTCCCTGATGATCAGAGACGCTGAGCATTTTTTCATGTATCTATTGGCCATTTGTATGTCTTTTTTGTATGTCTATTCACCTACTTTTTCCATTTTTTAATTGGATTATTTATTTTTTCTACCATGAAGTTGGTTGAGTTCCTTGTATATTCTGGAAATTAATCTCTTATCATGTGTATGGTTTGCAAATATTTTCTCCCATTCAGTAGGTTGTCTTTTCACTCTGTTGGTTGTTTCCTTTGCTGCACAGAAGCTTTTTAGTTTGATATAATCCCATGTGTTTATTTTTTTTTCTTTTGTTGCTTGGGCTTTTGGGATCTTATTCATAAAGTTTTTTCCCATTCCTACATCCTGATGTGTTTCCCCTATGATATCTTCTAGGAGTTTTATAGTATCAGGTCTTATGCTTGAGTCTTTAATCTACTTTGAGTTGATTTTGATATGTGGCGAGAGGTATGGGTCTAGTTTCATTCTTCTGCATATGGATGTCCAGTTTTCCCAGCACCATTTACTGAAGAGGCAGTCTTTCCCCAGTGTATGTTCTTGATGCCTTTGTCAAAGATCAGTTGGCTGTGCAAACAAGCAGAAAAAGAATCAAGAAAATAAGCCAGTTTACAATAGCTACCAAAAGAATAAAATCCCTAGGAATAAATTTAGCCAGAGATGAAACATCTCTACAATGAGAACTACAGAATTCTGCTGAAATAAATTGAGGACACCAAAAGATGGAAAGACAGTCCTTGTTCAGGGATTGGAAGAATTAACATGGTGAAAATGTCCATACTACCCAAAGGGATCTACATATTCAAAGCAACCCCCATCAAAATGTCAATAACATTTTTTACAGACATAGAAAACAAAAATCCTAATATTCATATGGAACAACAAAAGATCCTGAATATCCAAAGCAATCCTGAACAGAAAAATTAAAACCAGAGGCATTACACTACCTGATTTCAAATTATACTACAAAACTATACTAACGAAAATACCATGGTACTGTCATAAAAAACCAACACATGGACTGATGGAACAGAATAGAGGACCTAGTCTAACACTTTAAAATAAATGTTGTTTTAAGATGAAAAATGTTGAGGTAATTTGTTGAATGCAATATATAAGTAATACATAAATCTCTTCTGATTATGAAATATACCTTAAATATTAGGCTATAATAAAGTTGAAAGCAAAAGGGTGGTGTACTAAACCCAGTTTGTATAATTTCCCAGATCCTTCAGCTGTAGGTTTTCTGCTTGATGTTACTGATGACCCTCTAGATACATCACGTAGCGTCAGCTATGTTCTTTAGCCCACAGAGAAGATGATTCAATTACAATTAACCATGTTTTGATGGATTCTAATTTGTCATGGTTCTATATTTTTAAGCATTAGATTATTTATTATGGAATTTGATTTTACAAGCTCATTTTGTAGGAAAGAACTTATTTTCATTTTTGCAATTTTGTGATTTTGTAGTTGGCTGCCTTGGCATTTATTCTCACATTCCAACATGAACCAGTTAGGGATACTTCAGCACTGTGCACTGAGCTCATTAGATGGTTTATTTTGTTTCTTCTCCCTGGGCTCTATTTGTATCTTCTCACCTGGCTAAATTATTATTTGCTACAAACCATACCTCAGAAAGTAGTTGAGAGCATTTTTTTCCAGGATTTTTTCAAAATTGGGGGAGCCCTCTCCCGGTACTCCTGGATAAGTA
>NW_007734314.1:1536-4678 GCF_000696425.1 Galeopterus variegatus | reverse complement strand
GGCGCAACACTGAGGGTTGCAGTCCGTTGCCGGACATGAAAAAAGACAAAAAAAAAAAAAACAATTGTGTTGGAAAAAACAAGTGTAAACTTAGACTGTCACAAGCAAACCAGAGCCTATGGATGAACGTGGCTAGCATATGGTTTTAGCACCTCTCTCTGCAATGTTTGCCCACCCTGTATATTTTTGTTTTCCTATGGCCTGATTTTTCTTTATCCCTATATATAGAAATTACATATTAAAGTTGACTTGAAGTTCACCTACTGCTCAAATTTACTTTTTAGCTTCAAATTTTACTTTCTATTACTACACTAAACCTTTTTTTCACATATTGCCATGCACATTTCTCATACTCTTTCTTTACTGAAAGGTTTTTTAATTTATTTTAACCTTTGAATATTCCCTACTACTTTAAGCCACATTGGAATAACTTGAAGAATTGTATATAAAGTACAGACAATTTTTGAGCAATTTTTCCACACCAAAAAAAAAAAAAAAAGTGCAAGTAAAGGTTAACTCAGCAGCTCTGGGTTGCTCAAACCCTGCACATTTCAAGTAAAGGCCTGTCCATGCCAGCCTTGGTTGGATGTTGAGAAATAACCTCTAAGCCCTTGGAATATTCAGCTTGATAATAGTGTTTTGTTTGCCTAAGGCCTTGGGCTACTCAGTACAAATTTGATCACATAGTTTATGCTAACAGTGTGATTTATGGTTGATGCCTGTTTGTGGAGAAGATAGAATAATTTAGTCAGGCTCCCTTGACATTTCCTGTAAACAAGTTGTGTGTGGGTGGAGTTAGTGTGCATTTGCACCAATGTATCTTTTTAGTTATTGCTATTGTGTGTTCTTCAGTTTGTGAAGCAGAGCTGGTGGCAGAGAGCTCGCATCTAAAAATACTACATGTTTACTCTGGTGGGAGCTGCTCAGTTTTTCCTTGGACTTTGCCAGTAGCAGTTGAGTTTCTGAGTTTCTCCTTTGGACTGTTTAACTCTTAGACATGGGTGTGCTGAATAAAGACTATTCCTTCTTCAACCAAGGCTCTGGGGACTTTTTTACCAGTTGCCTAGCTCATAGACTTGCATGTGAAGGGCTTGTGAATGGGTTCTAGGGGTCTGTGAGCTCCAGACCCTAGCCCTAGCTCTACACTGCTTTTTCTCAGAGCGTGGATTTAGTCTAAGTAACTGAGATGAATCATCTGGGCACTGCATGCCTATGTGACTGACTAAAAAATAATTAGATATCAAATTTCAGGTGAACTTCTCTTTTTGAAAATACTTTTCATATATTATCACAGACCACTTTTGGGAAAATTAAGTATAACCCTATGCAACTCCATTGAAAGGGGACACCTGGAAGGTTGCATCTGTATAATCCTGAATTTTGCCCTACATTCTCCTTACTTTACTGGTTGTAATCTGCGTGCTTTTGCTGTATTCAGCCATAACCATGAGTATAGCATCTTTTCTGAGTCCTATCAGCTCTTTTAGTGAATTATTGAGCCTGAGAGGGTCTTTGAGACCCCTAAACAAATAAATACATGCAGTAAATTAGCATAAATGGCACAATTTTTTGAATAGGGATGTGAGGTCAGGTAGGTTTTGTTAAGTAAGGAAATATCAGAGAATTTTTAAGTGGAGATGAAAATGGTGCAGTAGAGAGGGAAAAATTGAAATGATGTATGTATGTATATATTTTTTCTTTAATTAGTGAAGAAGAGATGGAATCCAGTAGGTTTATGGTATATAAAAGAAATACTATCCCATCCATTGTAACTGAAAGAAGAGGAAAGTATACAATATAGATGCACATTGGTATATTTGGATGATAGGTGGGGGAATTGGAAATGTCTCTTCTAATTACTTTGATTTTTCATGTTGAAATAAAAGGTAAGTTTATAGTTCAGAGGAAGAAGAGATGTCAGATATTTGAAGACAAAAGAAAAGGTAAGGAGATAATGGACTAGGACAATTTAGTACGATTGTGAGGTTACTCTAATGACCTACATGCTGTTTGTTGTAGTAAAATCCCTGTCAGAACGGACAGATTATTTAAGTGTTTTTGTTTCCAACCACATTGGCAGCTTCAGGACAGGGTTAGAGTAGAGAGAAAGTTAAATGTGGTAATATTTGTCGAAAACTTGTATGGAAGGAGAGAGGCAAGAGAGTTGAAAGTATAAGGGGGAAATTATAATTATTGGTCTTAGAAACTGTACTGAGAAAGGAAGATAAACAGGACATGAGGTCAAAGGATACAATCAAAGGGTTGGAAATTTGGTTGGGGAGAGACTGGGTAAGGGGCACAAAGAATAATTACAATTTGTAATAACAAATATGCTAATAATATTGATTTGATCATCACATGTTGTACACAGGTTATGGTAGTCAATGCTGTATCACCAAAATGTGTATAATCAGTTATGCTTCAATAAAAACAAAAAATTAAAAATGAAACTTATGTAAAAGATAATGATACACACGAAAAATGCTAAATGGTAATGTAGAGGAAACCAATAGAAAAATGAAAAGTATAAATCAGACTGTGATATTTGAAATTGAGATTTTGGACGTGATGAGTTTTCTGGCAGTGAAGGGATCTAGGATATTACCATGGAAATGACTAGTTAAGGAAGGTTTAGGACAAAATCATTACACCAGATAATTTCTGGGAACTGAGTGTCCAGGGTGTTGGATAATCTGTCTATGCAGGTACTGAACACAGCAAGAATTATTCAAGAATATATGTATGTATACCTTATATCCTCCCATCAACACGATGGTATGTAATTTAGGGAAAGTGATGTTCTTTCACTTTCTCACTCTTTTTCAAATTGTGGTAAAATGCACATATCCTAAAATTTACCACCTTAACTATTTTAAGTGTACAGCTCAGTGGTATTAAATACACTTATAATAAGCACCCATGACTGCCATCTATCTCTAGAACTGTTTTCATTTAGCGAAACTAAAATTCTATACCCATTAAACAATAATTCTCCATTTGTTTCTCCCCTACCCCCAGGAAAAGGGTGAAAAAATGAAAGAACATCATTTTCCCGAAAGCATATACAGTCATGAAGATGGCAGAATAAAAGGTTGTGGAGTATACATAAAGCAAATGTATTTCACAGGGCCTGGTTTTCCAA
>NW_007734314.1:0-630 GCF_000696425.1 Galeopterus variegatus | reverse complement strand
TGTCACCTTGCTTGTCTTACTGAATGTTACCAGCTTCTATTGTTAAACATGTTAAACTATACTTAGCAAAAACCCCACATATGCTCTCTTCCTGTAACTTCCTGGCCCAGAGAATAAATTTGGGAAGAGAACCCCAATTCGTGGTTAATTTCCCAAATGGAAAGAATGCCTCTATCATGAGGGTTTTGGGAGATTAACTCCTTTTGGGGGCTTCTCACTGCTCAGAAGAGATGGGCTTTGAGTAATCTTTGGCAGCTCCATCACCCAGGGGAAAAGGGGTGACAAATCCATGGTAGGCAAAGCAACAAAAGGTAAACAGACATAACATAAAATTTACCATCTTAACCATTTTAAGTGTGAATATCCTTAAGTTCACTTTATGTTGAGTTCATTGAGCTTCTTGGATATTTATATCTATTCCTCTTATCAAATTTGAAAGTTTTTCAGCCATTATTTCTTCAAATATTTTCTCTGTTCCTTTCTCTCTTTCTTATCCTTCTGGAACTACCACACTGTATACATTGGTTCAGTTGTCTGTTAGACTGTTTACTTTTCTTCACTCTTTTTTCTTTTCATTCCTCAGACTCAATAATTTCCACTATTCTTTCTTCAAATTCATTGATTTTTTTT
>NW_007734313.1:83343-95344 GCF_000696425.1 Galeopterus variegatus | reverse complement strand
ATTCCATTGTATGGCTATACATGTAGACATTTGGTTGTTTCTAGTTTTGAGCTATGACAAAAAATAAAGCTGCTCAGAATATTCTTATATAAGTCTTTGCATGGATATATATTTTTATTTCTCTTGGATAAATACCTAAGAGTAGAATTGTTGAGTCATATGGTGGATATATGTTTCACTTTTGAAGAAGCTATTAAACTGCTTTCCAAAGCGTTTGTACTGTGTTATTTTACATTCGCACAGCCAATGTTTCAGTAGTTACATATCCTCACCAACACTTGGTATGCAGTGTCTTTTGAATTTTGGCCATTCTGATAGTTATATATTGTTGATTTAATTTGCCCTTCCCTAAAGACTAATGATTTGCATCTGTTTATGTGCTTATTTGGCATCCATATGTCTTCTTTAGCAACATCTCTGTTGAAATCTTTTATTCACCTTTTTTTTTGGTGGCTGGCCAGTGCAGGGATCCATACCCATTACCTTTGCATTACCAGCGTTTGTCCACTTTTATTGAGTTGTTTATATTATTAAATTATGAGAGTTCTTTTTATATTCTAGTTATAAGTCCTTTGTCTGATATATGTTTTGCAAATATATTCTTCCAGTTTGTGGCTTGCCTTTTTATTTTCTTAACAGTGTCTTTTAAAGAGCAAATATTTTTTATTTTAAATGAAATTTATTGATTTAAACAGTTTATATCCAGTGTTTTGTGTCTTTTAAAGTAATCTTTGTCAAGCCTAAGGTCACTGATTTTCTCCCATGTTTTCTCCTACCAGTTTTATGGTTTTTAGCTCTTACATTTAGATTTATGATCCATTTCAAATTAAATTTTGTGTATGGTGGAACGTGTAGATTGGAGTTCACTTTTTTTTTGCATGTGGATATCCAGTTACTCTGGCACCATTTGTTGAAAAGATTATCCTTGCTTCATTAAATTGCTTTGCACCTGTGTAGGTCAGTTGTCCATATATGTGTGGGTCTTTCTTTTTTTTATTGTAGTAAGAAACACTTAACATGAGATCTATCCTGTTAACACAATTTTTTAAATCAAATCAAGGTAATTAGCATATTTATCACAAAAATTTATTTAAAAAAATTTTTTAATTAAAGCATAATTGATTATACATATTTTGGGGGTACAGTGTTGAGTACCATTATGTGTGTACAATATGTGATGATCAAATCAATATTATTAGCATATTCATAATTATACATTTGTTTAAATAGTTTTAATGAAGTATGATTGACATACATACAGTAGACTGCCCTGTTTTAATGTGTTCAGTTTGTTAAGTTTTGACATATGTATGCATCATCACTACAATTCAGATAGTGGCCCTATCCTCAGCTCCCAAAAGTCTCCACGTGTCCCTCTGTAATCTCTTTCCCACCCTACCAATCCCCAGGCAATTATTGATTTGCTTTCTGTCATAGAGAATTGTTTGGATTTTTGAAATTTTTATATAAATGATATCAAATAATATGTGTTCTTTTGTCAGGCTCCTTTCACTCAGTATAGTTATTTTGAGTTTTATTCATGTTGTTATGTGTAATCAATAGTTCATTCCTTTTGATTGCCGAGTAGTATTCCATTGTATGGCTATACATGTAGACATTTGGTTGTTTCTAGTTTTGAGCTATGACAAATAAAGCTGCTCAGAATATTCTTATATCTCCTTTGCCCATTTTTAAATTGTTACTTCTTTTTTTACCATTAAGTTGTTTGAGTTCCTTATGTATTCTGGATATTAATCCCTTGTCAGATGTACAGTTTGCAAATATTTTCTCCCATTCCATAGATGCTCTTTCTACTCTGTTGATTGTTTCCTTTGCTGTGTAGAAGCTTTTTAGTTTGATGTAATCCCACTTGTTTATTTTTTCTGTCGTTGCTTGTGCTTTCGGGGTCTTATTCATAAAGTATTTGGCCAGTCCTGCTTCCTGAAGTGTTTCACCTATGTTTTTTTAAAATTTATTTAATGTTTAGATAGAAAATTATTTTCTCACCATAGAAACAAAGGAAACCATCATAAACTAATTTTAAGGTTGATTGATAAGGAACAATTTAACACACAAAGATTAACATGTTAATGAAAAAAAAACTCTTAAAAATGAATTAGAAAAATCTAAGCAGGAATTTGGTAAAGGACATGAGCAATTTTAAGTCACACACCCCAAAGAAATACATGTGGCTAATAAGTACATTCCAAGATATTGTTGCGGGGGGTGGTGCGGGGCTGGCGGCCCCCGTCTCAGGGCCCTGGGGGTGGCTGGCTGGCCCTGTTGCTGGCCTGGTTGTGGTTGGGGGGCAGAGCTAAGGACCATGGCCTGCATCTCAGGACACATGGGAGGGAGACAGCAGCTGGCTGGCTCCATTGCTGGCCTGGTTGCAGTCTCCTATGTTTTCTTTTAGTAGTTTTGTGGTTTTGGGTTTTATACTTAAGTCTTTAATCCATTTTGAGTTGATTTTCATGTATGGTGAGAGGTACAGGTCTAGTTTGATTCTTTTATATATGGATGTCCAATTTTCCCAGCACTATTTATTGAAGAGGTAGCTTTTCCCCAGTGTATGTTCTTGTTGCCTTTGTCAAAGATCAGTTGGCTGTAAGTACTGGGTTGATTTCCAGGTTCTCTATTCTGTTCCATTTGTCCAAATGTCTGTTTTTATGCCACTACCATGCTGTTCTGGTTGCAATAGCTTTGTAGTATATTTTGAAGTCATGAAGTGTAGTGCCTCTGGCTTTACATTTTTTTTGCTCAGGATTGCTTTTCTTGTTCCATATGAATGTTAGGATTGTTTTTTCTCTTTCAGTGAAGAATGTCATTGGTATTTTGATGGGGATTGCATTGAATCTGGAGAAAGCTTTGGGTATTGTGGACATTTTCACAATGTTAATTCTTCAAATCCAAGAGCATGGAATGCCTTTGCATCTTTTTATATCCTCTTTAATTTCTTTGAGTAGTGTTTTGGAGTTCTTGTTGTAGAGATCTTTCACCTCCTTGGTTAAATTGATTCCTGGGTCTTTTATTCTTTTGGTAGCCATTGTAAACAGGCTTGATCTCTTGATATCTTTTCCTGTTAGTTAGTTATTGGAGTATAAAAATGCTACTGAGTTTTGCATGTTGATTTTGTATCCAACATTACTGAAATTGTTTATCAACTCTAAGAGTTTTTTGGTAGAGTCTAAGTTTTTCTATATATAGGATCATGTTATCTGCAATTGGGGACAGTTTGACAGCATCCTTTCCAATGTGGATGCCCTTTATTTCTTTCTCTTGCCTGATTGCTCTGGCTGGTACTTCCAATACTATGTTAAATAGGAATGATGAGAGTGGGCACCCTTGTCTTGTTCCTGTCCTTAAGGATTCAGGATCATGTTGGCAATGGGTTTGTCATGTAGGGCTTTTATTGTGTTGAGATACTTTTCCTTCCTTACCAAATTTGCTGAGAGCCCTTATTATGAAGCAGTGTTGAATTTTGTCAAATTCTCTGTATCTGTTGAGATAATCATATATTTTATGTAGTGGCCTTTTTTTTTTTTGTCTCTCTTTATTGTTTTTGGTTTAAAGTGCATTTTATCCAATGTAAGAATAACTACTCCTGCTCATTTTTGATTTCCATTTGCATGGTATATTTTTTTCCGTCCTTTTGCTTTTAGTTTGTGTGTGTCTTTACAGGTAAGGTGAGTCTCCTGAAGACAGCATTATAGTTGGGTCTAGCTTTTTCATCCAGTCAGTCAGTTTGTGTGTTTTGAATGGGGAGTTTAATCTATTTACATTTAGGGTTGTTATTTTAAGGTATTGTTTTACTCCTGGCCTTTTATTGCTTTTTGTTTAATTATTTTAAATATTTTTTGTTCCTTTCTTCCCCTTTTATTATTCATCTTCAATATATGTTGATTTTTTGAGGCAGTAAGATTTAGTTTCTCTTTCTTGTTTGCAGTTTTGTTTTAACAGCAGGTTTTGCTCTTTCTTGTGTATTATGGTGATTATCATTTTTCAGATTCCAGATGCAGGACTCCTTTGAGAATTTCTTACAGAGCAGGTCATAGGGTGGTGAATTCATGCAGTTTTGGTTTGTCTGGGAAATACAGTATTTCTCCCTCATTTCTGAAGGATAGCTTCCTGAGTATAGAAATCTTGGCTGGCAGTTTTTTCTTTTAGTATTTTGAATATATCATCCCATTTTCTCTTGGCATATAGAATTTCAGTTGACAAGTCTGCTGATAGTCTGATGCTGGCTCTCTTATAGATGATTTGATGCTTCTCTCACTGCTTTTAGAATTCTCTCTTCGTCTTTGAGCTTTTGTAGTTTGGCTATAATGTGTCTCTGAGAGGATATTTTTGGATTGAATCTGTTTGGGGATCTTTGGGCTTCCTGAATCTGAAGGTCCATGTCTCTCCATATACCTGGGAAGTTTTCTGTTGTTACTTCATTGAGTATGTTCTCAATGCCTTTTCCTTTCTCCTCCCCTTCTGGAATACTCATGATTCAGATGTTTGTGTGCTTAAGGTTTTCTGCTAGCTCTCTTAGATTTTCTTCTTTTTTTGAAATTCCTTTTTCCTTTTTTTTTGTCTGCCTGGGTTATTTTGAAAAGACTGTCTTTGAGATCTGAAGTTCTTTCTTCTGCTCACTTTAACCTGCTGCTTAAGCACTCACTTGTGTTTTTTATTTCACTGAATGAATCCTTCTGTTCCAGGAGTTATGCTACATTCTTTTTTAAGGGATTAAACTCTTTGTAAATTTCCTCCTTCACATCCTGGATATTGTTTCTCATCATTGTGTTCTCTGAGTATTTTCTTATCTCTTTTAGTTTTCTTAAGATCGTTGCTCAGAATTCCTTTTCAGACATTTCAAAGGTTTCCTGCTCTATTGGGTCTAGTACTTGAGAATTACTGTATTCCTTTGGTGGTGTCATATTTTCTTGTTTATTCGTATTTCTGGTATCTAAACATTGATGTCTGGTCATCTAGTAGAGCAGTTTGTTCTTTTATTACTTTGGAGTGGATTTTGAGGAAAAAGACTTTCTCCTTTATTTGTAGGCTCTGCTGGTGACTTTCCTTGTGTCAATGCAGCAGCTGCCTGCAAGGTGGTCCTGGCTGTTACTGTAGCGTGAACTGTTCTTGAGGGGGCAGTAGCTGTGGTGGTGGCTTTGATGGACTTCCTGCTTGGAAGTGGTGTTTGTGTCATTCTTGCCTTCTTGCCCCAGCTTTCTACCTGCATCCCCGATCACAGGATGCTTTCTTGCCTTTTGTTCAGGCAGTTGCAGGTCCTGTCCAGGGCTCTTGCCTGTGTTCCTGGTTGCAGGATACTTTCTTGCCTTCTGCTCAAGTTATAGGAGGGCCTGCCTGGGGCTCCCACCTGGGTCCCCAGTCATGGGACACTCTCTTGCCTTCTGTTTAGGGGGTGGGAGGGCCTTCCTGGGGTTCCTGCCTGGGTCTCTGGTCATGGAATGCTCTCTTGCCTTTTCTGTTAACAAATTTTTAAGTGTACAGTACGGTATTGTTAACTATATGAAAAAGTTGTACTTTATTGTCTTGTATAACGAACAAGAACTTCTCTATCCATTGAACACCACTCCTCCTCTTCCCCTCCTCCCAGCTCCTGACAACCACTATTCTACTTTCTGAGTTTAACTATTTAGGTACCTCTTATAAGTGGAGTATTATGCAGTTTTTATCATACTGTGACTGTCTAATTTCACTTAGAATAATGTCCTCAGGTTCATTCATCTTGTGGTATATGACAGAATTTCCTTCTTTTTTAAGGCTAAATAATATTCTGTTGTGTATATATACCACATTTTCTTTATCCATTCATCTGTTGGTCGACATTTAGGTTGTTTCTACCTCTTGGCTATTGTGAATAATGCTTCAGTGAACATGGTAGTGCAGATATCTCCTTGAGATCCTGTTTCAGGTCTTTTGGATAAATACCCAGGAGTGGGATTGCTAGATAATATGATGCATCTGTTTTTAGGTTTCTGAGGAACCTGAATACTGCTTTCCATATTGGCTATACCAATTTACATTCCCACCAATAGTGTACAAGGGTTCCCTTTTATCCACATACTAGCTAACACTTGCTATCTCTTAACTAAAGATACATTTTTTAAATCTATAGTGAGACAAACTTTTTATTTAAAAGTATGGAGTAAGGATGAATATTACTGATTCATCTGAAAGAAGTCTGTCTACTGTTAAAGTCTACTGATTTTATCTTTATCTTGTGTTATATAAGCTATTTTAAATATATATATATATATATGATGATATACACTGTTATATACTGTGTATTTCTCAATTGGGTATATGTTATGAATTTATAAATTGCACATAATAATAAATTCTTAAAATGTGTCAGACTACTTATGAACTGGCTATTATTAGTGCATCTCACCCCATACGCAGGGATAAAAACTGCATCTTAAATTACCCAAAACACTAAGTATATTTAATTTCAGGCAGTTTTACTTCAGAGGGGTTATTCCCAGCTATTACACTATTTAGCCATTGCTTTTAGAATAAAATTGATAAAATAAATTTTTAAATATTAAATAAGCCAGAGTGGATATAAGTTTACATAAGTTCATATTTAGTTATTTCTCCGGGGTCAACTAATTTTTTTACTAAAACTTTTAACTAAGAACTAAAGATATTTCTTTGTGTCTTCCTTTGATGTATAATGTATCTAAATATACATTATATATGGGGGTCTTCAAAAAGTTTATAGAAAGATTTACATTACTTTTTAATTCTACTTTTCCACAAACTTTCTGAAGTACCCTCATAAAACCAAGTAATGGGATCTCTCTGATTATCACACATTTGAAAAACACCATTAGTTCAAACTTTATGAGGTAGCTATCATCTTATGGTAAGGCAAATTATATGCCAAATAGTATGCTTAATATGTAAGACTCTCAAAAATCATAAATTCTCTATTTTCTAAAATGTAGTTATAATTGGCAAATCAGAGTATCTGGTAAATTTTCATACTTATCATACCCTATATTCTCCTATGATGATAAAACTGGAATTCAAATTATATTTTAAAAGCTTTTTTAATTTTATCTTTTATAACTACATTCTACAGTGTACTCTAGAAGATATATACTCAAAAACATGAATAGATCTGAATAGATTATCATGGGATTTCACCTTTTAGAAAAAAATGTTATAATTTTTATCAGCACAATGCTCTCCCAAGTTAGCTTCCAGAGCTCATTTATCTTATAACTGTAAGTTTGTATCCTTTGACTGACATTTCTTCATTTCTCCCATCACCCCAATCCTGGCAATTACGCTTCTATTCTGTTCTATGAATTTGACTTTTTTAGATTCCAGGTTCATCCATGAATTGCCAATAGCAATTTCCTCCATTTTTATGACTGAATAATATTCCATTGTATATTTACCACAATTTCTTTATCCACTCATTCATCTATGGACACTTTGGTTATTTCCATATCTTGGCTGTTGTGAATAATGTTGGAATGAACATGGAAGTGCAGATACTTCTTTGAGGTAGTGATTTTATTTCCTTTGGACACATACGCAGAAGTGGGGTTGCTAGATCACATGGTAGTTCAGTTTTTAGTTTTTTGAGGATCCTCCATACTGTTTTACATAATGATTGTACCAATTTACATTCTCACCAACAATGAGGGTTTCCTGTTCTCCATATACTTAAGTCAACACTTATCTCTTGTCTTTTTGATAATAGCCGTCCTCACAGGTGTGAGGTGATAGCTCATTGAAGTTTTGATTTGCTGGTGTTTAGTGATATTGAACACCTTTTCACATAACTGGTGGCCTTTTGTATGTCTTCCTTGGAAAAATGTTCAGGTTCTTTGCCTATTTTTTAATGAGATTATTTGTTTTATGCTATTAAGTTGTATGAATGCCATAAATTTTGAGTATTAACCCCTTAGATTGCAATATTTTCTCCCATTCTATGTGTTGCCTTGATTGCTTCCTTTGTTGTGCAAAAAACTTTTTAGTTTCATGTAGTCTCACTTATCTATTTTTGCTTTTGCATTTTCTCCTGGTGTCGTATCCAAGAAATCATTGCCAAGACTGATATTTGAAACTTTTCTCCTATATTTTGTTCTAGGGCATTTATAGTTTCAGGTCTTACATTTAATTCTTTAATCCATTTTGAGTTGGTTTTTGTGTATGGTGTAAGATAAGGGTCTAATTTAATTTCTTCACATGTGGATATTCAGTTTTCTCAATAGCATTTGTTGAAGAGATTCTCCTTACTCCATTGTGTAGTCTTGGCGCCCTTGTTGAAGGTTGCTTGATATTTGTGGGTTTATTTCTGGGATTTCTATCTGGTCTCCTGGGTCCATATCTCTGTCTTTATGCCAGTACCATATTATTTTGATTACTTTAGCTTTGTAGGATGTTTTGAAATCAGAAAGTGGTGCCTCCAGCTTTGTTCTTCTTTCTCAATCTAGCTAAAGGTTTGTCAGTTTTGTTGATCTTTATGGGTCCATATCTTGATTATCTATTCTGTTCCTCTGCACCACACTCAGCCAACGAGTGCACTGGTCGTCCCTATATAGGATCCGAACTCACGGCCTCGGCGCTACCAGTGCCACACTCTCCCGAGTGAGCCATGGGACGACCCATGTTTTGTAGTTTTACTGTATAGATCTTACACATCTTTTGTCAGATTTATCACTGTGTATTTCAAATTTTTTGATGCTGTTATAAATGAAGTTTTTAAGTTTAACTTTCTGATTTTTTATTGTTAGCATATTAAAATTTAGTTGTTTTTTAATAATAAACTTTGTATTTTAGAAAAGTTGTAGATTTACAGAAAAACTGTAAAGATTGTATAGAGTTCCTACATACCTCATACCCAGTTTCCTTTAGTATTAGCATCTTACCATTAGTATGGTACATTAACTACATTTGACGACCCAGTACTGATACATTATTAACTAGCACTCATACGTTATGCAGATTTCCTTAGTTTTTTTTCTAATGTCCTTTTTCTGTTTTAGGATCCCATCCAGGATACCACGTTACAGTTAGTTGTCATGTCTCCTTAGTCTTCTCTTGGCTATGACAGTCTCAGAGTTTCCTTATTTTTGATGACCTTGACTATTTTGAGGAGTACTGATCAGGTATTTTGTAGAATGTCTCTCAATTGGGGTTTGTCTGATTTTTTCTCATGATTAGACTGTGGTAATATGATTTTGGGAGAAAGATCACAAAGATAAAGTGCCATTTTAGGGTACATATATGTCAAGGATATCAAGGGTACATACAGTTCATATGATTTATCGTTGTTGATCTTGATCTTGATCATTTGGCTGAGGTATGGTTTGCCTTTTCCAGCATGTCATATATTTGGAGTCATCCAGTATGTAGCCTTCTCAGATTGGCTTCTTTCATTTAGCAGCATGTATTTAAGGGTCATCCATGTCTTTTGTACTTTGGTAGCTCACTACTTCTCATCACTAAATAATATTACATTGTCTGGATGTACCACATTTTGTTTATGCATGCACTTATTGAAGGATATCTTGTTTGCTTTCATGTTTTTGGTGATTATAAATACATCTGCTATAACTGTGCAGGTTTTTGTGGGGAAATAATTTAAATAAGTTCAGTAAATACCTAGGAGTGTGATTGCTGGATCATATAGTAAAAGTATATTTAGCTTTGTAAGAAACTGACAGACTCTTCCTAAGTGGCTATAGCTAGCAATGAATGAGAGTTTCTGTGGATGTCGCCATCCTTGCCAGCATTTGGTATTTTCATATTTTTGGATTTTAGCTTTTATAATACATGTATACTGACATATTGTTACAATTTGTAATTCCCTAATAAATGATGTGGAGCATCTTTTCATTTGTAAATTTTCTTTGGTAAGCTGTTCATTTAAATCTTTCACCCATTTTTTTGTTCTTCATATATTTTGGATACATTTTTTAATCAGATGCGTGTTTTGCAAATGTATCCTCCCTGTCTTTTCATCCTTTAACAGTAGTTGGTTTGTTTGTTTATTTATTTATTTATTTATTTATTTTCTGGTACAAGGATCTGAACCCTTGACCTTGGTGTTATAAGCTAACCAGCCAGTCCCTAACAGTGTTTTTTTTCTAGAGCAGAAATGTTTAATTTTAATAAAATTCAGCTTACCAACTTTTTCTTTTATGGATTGTGCTTTTGATGTTGTACTTAAAAAGCATCACCAAATCCAAGGGCACATAGAGTTTTCTCTTATGTTTTCTTGTAGAAGTTATGTAGTTTTGTATTTTACACTTAAGATCAGTGATTCATCTTGAGTTGATTTTTGTGAAAGATGTAAAGTCTGTGTCTGGGTTCACTTAATTTGCATATGGACATCCTGAAATTGTTCCAGCACCATTTGTCGAGAAGCTGTTCTTTTTCCATTAAATTGTCTTTGACCCTTAGTCAAAGATCATTTGACTAAATTTGTCTTGGGTCTATTTCTCAGCTATCTATTCTGCTCCTTGATCTGTGGCTATTCTTTTGCCAAACCATTCTGTCTTAATTATTTTTTTGTCCTTTTTTTTTTTTTTTGAGACCAGCCGTACCGCGCTCAGCCAGTGAGCGCTGTGAACGCACCTGTCATCCCTATATAGGATCTGAACCCGCGGCGTGAGCACTACTGCGCTCCCGAGTGCGCCACGGGCTCGGCCCCTGTCTTAATTATGATAGCTTATGTTAATTAAGTCTTGAAACCAGGTAATATGAGTCTTCAAACTTTGTTTGCTTATTTGGTATTGTATTGTCCATTCTGAGTCTTTTGCCTTTCTGTACAAACTTTAGAATCACTTTTTCAGTATATACAAAATAGCTTGCTGGGATTTTAATTGAGATTGCACTGAATCTACAAATCAAATTGGGAACAATTGACATCTTAACAATATTGAGTGTTTCAATCAATGAACATGAAATAACTTTCCATTTATCTAGATCTTCTTTGAATCTTTCATCAATATTTTGTAGTTCTCTGCATATAAACACAGTCTATTAATTTTTGAAAGTTCTAGGCCATTTTTACTTCAAATATTTCTTATGCTCCATTCTGTTTTTTTGCCTTTTGGTATTTCAAGTACATCCACAGTTCTTGGATGTTCTGTTCTGTTTTTCAATTGTTTTTTCTCTTTGCATTTCAGTTTGGGAAGTTTTTATTGACCTGTCTTCAAGCTCAATGAATCTTTTCCTCAGTTGTTTTCAGTCTAATGATGAACTCATCAGAGTATTCTTTATTTCCATTACAGCATTTTGATTTCTAACATTTCCTTTTGATACTCTCTTAGAGCTCCTATTTCTCTGCTTACGTTACTCATCTGTTATTGCATGTTGTTTACTTTTTCCATTCGTCTCCTTAAACCAGTTTATCATAGTTATTTTAAGTTGTTTATCTCATAATCCCCACATTTGTATCATATCTGAGTTTGGTTCTGGTCCTTCAGACTGTTCTTTTCTTGCCTTTTGGCATGCCTTGTAATTTTTTTGTTGAAAGTTGGATTTATATTGGATTTTAGTAACTGAGGTAAATACATGGACCTTTAGTGTGAATATTTATATAAGTCTGACTAGGAGCTGGATTGTATTCAATGTTTGCTGTAGCTGCAAGCACAGGAAGTTTCAGATTCCTCTGTTGTCCTTATTTTTGTCTCTTCTCTTGACTCTGGGCTTCCCTAAGTATTCCTCCTTAGGGAGAGCCTGCATCTTGCAGCTCTTTCAGTTGTAATTCACTGTGATCATCCTGGAGCCCTGTTGCTGAGGGGGTAGGGTTGTGGTTTATAGTCTTACATTATTTTTTTAAAAATCAGTATGAAGAAAAGGCATAAAAATTTTTGTTTGATCATACTTTTACATGACACAGGAGCCTTCAGAATGAAGACCCTGTAGTCTTACATTTAAATCTCAGTTCTTTTGTGAGTTTTTGTCTCAGGGCTGTAATGTTCACAGGGCTTTTCCAGTGGTATAACTTTGGATTTTTTTTTTT
>NW_007734313.1:81431-82705 GCF_000696425.1 Galeopterus variegatus | reverse complement strand
TTTTTTTTTTTCCCTTAGGTGAAACAGGAAGGTTAGAGGGGGCTGCAGTGGTAGGAATGCCCTTCTCCATGTGGGATAAGACTGGTAAAGTCTTTTCACCTGGAGAATAAGCTTTAATTATAGAGAATTCTCTGGGCATATTTCATAAAAATTACTCTTCCCTTCCTCCCACCAGAGCCATAAGGGGATCTTTCTCAGATCTTTACCTTGAGAACCTGGTGGGCATACTGGAGATAAATCACAATGAAGACTGTGGCCCCCACAAGCTTCTCACTCTCGTGGCAGGAGTTTCTCACACTCAGTTGCCAGCAGTTCATCAAAATTATCATTTAAATGTTCCTAACCGTATATGGTTCCTTTGGCTTCTGCTCCAGATGAGTAGATCTTGGCGGCGACTCTCCCGATTTGCCTGTCCTTTCAGATTTTGGGGTGGTGATTTGCCCTGAAATTCGGTTCTCTGATGTGTCTTTTATTTTCAATTTGTTCATCTTTTCTTGTTTTAAGGATAGAAATGATGGATTCCAAGCTCTTTATATGTTGGGGCTGAAACGAGGAATCTGACAATTGATTTTTATATATTGATCTTATATTCTACAACCTTACTAAATTTTCTTTTTAGTTCTGGTAGCCTTTTGTAGATTCTGTTGAGTTTTCTACTTAGACAGTTATGTCATCTGCAAATAAGGACAGTTTTACTTGCTTAGTGTAGATGACTTTTTTTCTTTTTCTTTCCTTATTGTCCTGGGTAGAATATCCAATACAATGTTTGATAGAGTGGACATTCTAGATCTTAGGGAGAAAGCATTCAGACTCTCGACATTTAGTAGGATATTACCTATAAATTTCTCACAGACATCTTCTATCAGATTGATGAAGTTTCCTTTTATTCCTAGTTTACTGCGTTTTTCAGGAATGTCTGTTATGCTTTGTCAAATTCTCTCTCTGCACTTACTAAGATGTCTCACGTGTCTTTTCATCTTTAGTTTAACTTCTATTGTTAGATGCATAGGTTATTGCTACTTTTTGCTGTTTAGAAATATGATCTTTACTCATTTTTCCTTATTATCTTTACTTATTTTTCTTTTATTTTTCTTAGTATAGTTTCAAGTAACTTGTATGAGTATTTTTTAAGTTTTTGATATATATTTCTGTATTATTTTTCAGGAACCTTTATCAATTTATATTACCTTCCAAATAAGAAGGCATGTCTTCTTATGTCTTTAGAACTATTAAATATCATCATTTAAAAAAATCTTTCCTAACTTTACAGAAAG
>NW_007734313.1:77977-81314 GCF_000696425.1 Galeopterus variegatus | reverse complement strand
TATCAGATTGATGAAGTTTCCTTTTATTCCTAGTTTACTGCGTTTTTCAGGAATGTCTGTTATGCTTTGTCAAATTCTCTCTCTGCACTTACTAAGATGTCTCACGTGTCTTTTCATCTTTAGTTTAACTTCTATTGTTAGATGCATAGGTTATTGCTACTTTTTGCTGTTTAGAAATATGATCTTTACTCATTTTTCCTTATTATCTTTACTTATTTTTCTTTTATTTTTCTTAGTATAGTTTCAAGTAAGTTGTATGAGTATTTTTTAAGTTTTTGATATATATTTCTGTATTATTTTTCAGGAACCTTTATCAATTTATATTACCTTCCAAATAAGAAGGCATGTCTTCTTATGTCTTTAGAACTATTAAATATCATCATTTAAAAAAATCTTTCCTAACTTTACAGAAAGTATTTTAAATTAGTTCAATAATGAAATGGATGATTTAAAAAATATATTAATCATTTATATTTCCTTTTATATAAAATGTCAAAACCTTTTATCCTTTTTTTTCTGGTAGGTAACACATTTTTAACTGAATTTGAATCTATTTGTAATAAAGATTTTTTGAGGATATTATTCTTTTGTCACGTTTGTGGTAAATATTTTAACAGTTTTTCCCTTTTATTGCATCTTTTAATACAGAAATACTTCTTTTTCTTGCTTTTAAATTTCTATTTCTCTTGGTGACTTCTATTGCTTTTATGAAAGTGGTGTTTTGTAAAGAGAAAAAAGGACACACACACTCACACAAAATTGCAGAAGACAGTTGTACACTCAAGTGAATTATTATAATGTGAACATCCATTTACTCACCAGTTCACGAAAGAGAATTAGTGCGTTCACCTTAAAAGTCCTTTATATGCCTGTACTTAATCATATGCCATTCAGTTCCTACAAAAGTAATCAACATTCTTGAATGGATAAGGAAAATGTGGTATATCTACACAATGGAATACTACCATTTTCAGCAACATGGATGGACTCAGAAAATTATATTAAGTGAAATAAGCGAGGCACAGAAAGAGATATATCACATGTTCTCACTTATTTTGGGGAGCTAATAAAAATAAATATTCTAACAAATAAATGGGGGGATGGAGGAGAAGACACAACAATCACAACAATTCCTTGAACTTCTTAGGACAAATGAACAGATATGATGTTGATGGGTGGTGGGGGGGGTAAGGGGGAGAGGGAGGGAAGAAAAGGAGGAATTGGTAAAGGGACAAGAAAATCATATACATTTTATATTGATAAATTTTTTAGAACGTAATCACCATTTTGACTTTTATGATTGTCTCTTCCTTACTATTCTTTACAATTTTACCACCTAATTTTGCATCCCAGATGGTTTTGGGTTGTACTGTGTGATTATTAATAAGGTTGAGCACTTTGTCATATGTCTGTTCTTCACTTGGATATATTGTTTTGTAAAGTGTCTGTTCATATTCTTTGCCTTCTTATCTGTTTGATTGTCTTTTTAAAATTTACTTGTAGGAAGTGTAGGAAATGTTCTTTATGTTCTTCAGTTCTTTATATATGGTAGCTACCATCCGTTTTTTGATTATTTGTAACTTCTCTCACTCTTTGGCTTGTCTATTTTGCTCTTTTAAAAATATCTTAATTAACAGTAGTTATTTATATAGTCAGATTTATCAGTCTTTCCCATTTGATTTATGCTTGTTTTGAATTACTGATGAAATGTTTTGGTACCTTAAGGTCATGAAGTTATTTTCCTGTATAATCTTAGTATTTATAACTGTAATTCACCAGGGGTTTATTTTTGTATGTTGTGAAGCAGTGATCAGCTGTTGGATTTTTTGTGTTTTTTTTTTTTCTTTGGCAGCTGGCCAGTATGGGGATCTGAACCCTTGACCTTGGAGTTATTTCACCTAACCAACTGAACTAACTGGCCAGCCCAAATATTGTTTTAATTTTTTACATATGGGTAGTCAGTTTTCCTAGCAATATTTTTCAAGAACATTGTCCTTTAGTGCTCTGCAGAGAAGTTTTTGTTGTAAATCAAATGTATATGTATGTATGTATGTTTCTAGACTCAATAATCTGTTTCGTTTGTCTTTTACATGGTCCTTGTACCATTACAAAACTCTCCCAGTTACTGTAACTGTATATGTATTATATGTATTAGAAAAATTTCACCTTTTTCTTCATCAAGAAAGTCTTGGCTGTTATTGCACGTTTGTATTTCCAATTTCTGTATAAACTTTAGCATGAGTTGCTCAAAGTTCACCCAGAAAAAGAAAAAGAAAACCCTATTAAGATTTTTATTGGCATTGAGTTGAATCCATTGGTGAATTTTGGAAGAATTTACATTTTTACACTATTTGAGACTTCTGGTCCATGAACATTTATTTCTCTTCATATATTTACATATTCTTTAATTTCAGTAATGATTCCTAGTTTTCTTTGTGGAGAGGTCTTAACATTTATTTTGTTAGATTCATAGGTACTCAATATTTCAAGACTTTTAATTATTTTTTTTGTTTGTTTGTGGCTGGTATGTAGAAATAAAATTGATTTTTGTATTTTGCTTTGGTATCTAACAGTTTCGTTAAACTTTTATTAATTTTAAGAACTTATCTACAAGTGATTCTTTTTCATTTCCATGTATATATAATTATCATCTGCATATAATAATAATTTTTCAGCCTTTCCAATCCTTATACATTTTCTTTTTTTTTTTTTTTTTTTTTTTTGCCTTGTTATATTGGGTATGACTTATAGTTAGTAGTGTATAGAGGTGTTGTTAGTGACCATTCTTATTTTGTTCATTATCTCAAAGGGCTTCAGCCTTTTAACTATTAAATATATATACTGTATGTTTTTTGGTAAGTATATCATATTTGATTTAAGGAAGTGTCTTTCTATTCCTAGTTTGTTCACATTTTAAAAATCATACATGAATGTTGAAATTGATTTGATAATTTTAATTCATGTGTTATATGGTCACATTATTTTTCTCTTCTGTTAAATGTGGGATTATAATGATTAATTTTATAATGTTAAGTCACCCTTACAATGTAGAATAAATACAAATTGGCAAGGGTATATTATACATGTTATATATTATTAGTCTAAGTTAACTAATATTTTGTTTAGGATACTTACATCTATTTTTATAATTAAGATTGGCTGATAATTTGCCTTTCTTGTGACTTTATCAAATTTTGATGTTAAAGTAATGTAAATTCTGTAATACTCTTTCCAATTCATTTTGTCTTCTTTCATTATTTGGGAGAGTTTGTATAAGATTGAAGTTGTAGAACTAACCAGGGAAGCCATTTGGATCCGAACTTTTCTTTTTCTTTTT
>NW_007734313.1:76244-77740 GCF_000696425.1 Galeopterus variegatus | reverse complement strand
GAAAGCCTGCCCATTTACAATAGCCACCAAAAAAATAAAATACTTAGGAATTGAACGAACTTTTCTTTAAGAAAAGGCTTTATTTCATTTACTGAACAGATAAAGGAGCAATTAGAAATTTCTTGTTATGCCAGTCAGTATATCATTTAAGGCATTTGTCCATTTTGTCTAAATTTTAAAAAATGTTTATCATAATGTTATTTATAATATCCTATGAACATTTTTAACCTCTACAGAATCTGTAGTGACTTTCTACTTTTCTGTTCTGGAATTGGTGACTATACTAGTCTTTTCAAAGAACCAACTTTTTGCTTTGGTTATGATCCTTTCTATTTTTTTTATAAATTATTTTGTTAGCTTTTGTTCTTATTTTTATTATTTCTGTTTTCTTTAGATTTTTTTTCCTTCCTAGTTTCTTCAGATGAATGCTTACATTATTACTTTTGGTGCCTTTTTGTCTGATATGAACAAGTAAAGCCATATATTTTCTTCAAAATGCTTCTTTAAATGTATCCTACAAGGTTTGACGTGTACTATTTTTTAATAAAAACTTTTCTATTTTTCATTATGATTTCTTATTTGACCCACTTGGTTATTTATAAGTGTGATTTTAAATGTCCAAAACTATAATGAATTTCCAGTTATCTTTTTGTGACTGATTTCTTGCTTAATTACATTGTTTTGTAGTATATACTGTTAGATTTCATTTTTCTGACATTTGTTCACCTCTACTTTATGTTCAATTTCTGGTAATGATCTGTGTATTTTTGAGAAATTGTAAATTTTGAAATAGTTGAGAGCAGTGTTTTATATTTGTGAGGTCAGGTTTGTAATTACGTTATTTGCATATTCTATATTAGTACTAAATTTTGTCCATTTTTTATGTCTCTTACTGGCAGGTATGTTAAACTTTTCCATTATAATTGTGGATTTATCTCTTTTTGTAGTGCTGTCAATTTTTTCCTTATACATATGCTCCTCAACTTATGATGATGGGGTTATGTCCCAATAAACTCATCAGAAGTTGAAAATATTGTAAGTTGAAAATGCATTAATACACCTAACCTACCAACATCGTAGCTTAGCCTAGCCCACCGTAACATGTCAGTGACATGTTATTTAGTTCATGAATACATAGCAAAGCCTGTTGTTATATCGCTTCCTCGTCTCCCAGTGATAAACATACATGACATTTTATAGACTAGATAACTGAAAGAGGAGATTAACGGTCAGATAAAAATAAAATAAAGAAACAAAAAGTTATAACACTGGAAGTAAATTCTGAGTCAAATGTAAGTGTAGTTATAGAAGAAATAACTGACCATGGGAATGTGGACATTCAAGATATTCTGGATATATAGCCATGGGAACTTAAAGGCAATCTTACCAACATAAAAGAGGAAAATGTGACAAAAAGGATGAAGATGGCCCAGTGGAAGTGACACTCACAGAAACTATCACTTTAAAGGAACTCGCAGAGATATTTCATGATATTG
>NW_007734313.1:67647-75779 GCF_000696425.1 Galeopterus variegatus | reverse complement strand
AAAGGATGAAGATGGCCCAGTGGAAGTGACACTCACAGAAACTATCACTTTAAAGGAACTCACAGAGATATTTCATGATATTGAAATAAGTGGTATCCCAGTGTTGAGAAACCACGTCTGTTTATTCATTCTCCAAAAAATGGGTAACTAACCCAAATATTCATCAACAGGACAATGAATAAACAGATGTGGTTTATCTACACTGTTGGATACTTTAAAATTTTTGTATGTGTTTTTGTGGATGTATGTTTTTATTCTCTTGGGTAAATAGAAGTGCAATTGCTGGGTTACATGTGTTCAGCTTCATAAGAAATAGCCCTATAGTTTTCGACAACAATTGTATGATTTTACAGTCCACTAGCAATTTATGATGCAGCCCTTCTAAATCGATGCTCTGAGAGAGAATTGAGCTCTAATTTGCTAAGGTATCCATTATATGTACTGAATTATTATCTCTCCTGTGATTCTAGATTCTTGTGAATCTAGAATGGTACTAGCTTTGAACTATCTTTGAGAGAATTGAGAAAACAGTCAGTGAAATAATTTTATCTAGTTCTTAATTCTCTCACTGAACTCCACTTGAGAAAGGTTGTGTGAGAGTTTCATTTGCTCCATGTCCTCATCAGCATTTGGTGTTGTCAGTCCCTGATTTTAGCCATTTTACTGGATGTGAGTTGAAGTGGTATCTCATCGTGGTTTTAATCTGCCTTTTTCTGATTCCTAATGATGACTTTTTTATGTGCCAAATTTGTATATCTTTTGTGAAGAATCTGTTCAATTCTTTTGCCCACTATTTGGTTGTTGATTTTTAAATTTTTTTTATTTATAGGAGTTACTGTAGATGGAAACCCTTTGTCTGAAACAAGTTATAAAACTTTTTCCACAGTCTGTGATTAATTTTTTGTTTTTGATTGTTTTCTTTTGTTTTTTGATGAGGGAAAAGTTTTAATTTTGATGAAAGTCCACTTCTTAATGGTTTTTTAATGGTTTGTATTTTTTGTGTCATGGTCCTTTTTTTGTTTCTTTTTTTGTGTGTGTTTTGATCGCTGGCCAGTATGGGGGTTCGAACCCTTGACTTTGGTGTTACCGACACCACATTCTCCCAAGTGAGCTAACTGGCCAGCCCATTTTTTCATATGAGTATTTATTTGTTCCACAAACATTTACCAAAAAGACTTTCTCCATTCAATTGACTTGACACCTTTTCTTGAAAATTAATAGATTTGGTATGTATGGGTCTATTTCTAGAATCTCTGTTCTTTCCATTGATCTATTTCTCTTTCTTTATACCAGCACCACACTGTCTTGATTACTGTAGCTTTATAATGTCTTGAAATTATTTTATCTTCATTTTCTTTAATCAACTTTATCTTTCTATAATTTACATACAATACTGTGTAGCCATTTTAAGAAAAGAGTTCAATGAATTTTGACAAATGTATGCAACCATGTAACTACCACTCTAGTCAAGACATAGAACATTTTCAACACTCCACAAAGTTCCCTCATGCCCTTTTGCAGATTGGCCCTTCCTAGTTTTAAGCACCTACTGCTCTGTCACTATGGTTTTGCCCATAAATTATATAATATATACTCTTTCATGTCTGGCTTCTTTCACTCACTATTTTTGGGATTCATCTATGTTGTTGAGCTTATCTGTTATTTATTAGTATTCCATTGTATGGATTACCACAATTTGTTCATTCATCAGTTGATAGACATTTGGATTGTTTCCAATTTAGGGGTATTATAAATAAAGCTGTTATCAGTATTTGTGTACAAGTCTTTGTATGGACATACGTATTTCTTTCTCTTGTGTAATACTTAGAAATACAATTACAGAGTTGTATGGAAAGTGTAAATTCAACTTCTGCCAAACTGTTTTTTAAAGTGGTTATGCCATTTTATACTCTTACCAGCAATGTTTGAGAATTTTAGTTGCTCCACATCTTCACCAGCTCTTGATATGGTCAGTCTCTTAAATTTTAGCCATACAGTTGTGGATGTAGTAGCATTTCATCGTGATTTCAGTTTGCATTTTCTTGGTGACTAATGAGGTTGTTTGCTTATTAGCTATTTGTATATCTTTTTTTATGAAGTGTTTTTTCAAATAAATGGGCTAATTATTTATTTTTTTATTTATTACTAAGTTGTTGAAGTTTTTCCCAAATATAAATCCTTTGTCACATTTTTTGTAGCTTGCCTTTTTATTTTCTTAATAACATTGGTTTTGGTTTTGTATTTTTTTGCATGGGCTAATTATTTATTTTTTTATTTATTACTAAGTTGTTGAAGTTTTTCCCAAATATAAAACCTTTGTCACATTTTTTGTAGCTTGCCTTTTTATTTTCTTAATAACATTGGTTTTGGTTTTGTATTTTTTTGGTGGCTGCCTGGTATGGGGATCTAAACCCTTGACCTTGGTGTTATCACCACCGCATTCTAACCAAATGAGTATAAAGTCTAGTTTATCAATTTTTTGTTGTTGTTTGTTATTTTTTGTTGTTATTGAGTGCATTTTGTGTTCAATTCAAAATATGCTAACCTACTCTCATGTCACTGTGATTTTCTTTTATGTTTTCTTGTAGAAATTTTATAGTTTTAGCTTATATGTTTTATATCTTTAAGTTAATTTTGTGCATAGTGTGAAGTAAAGGTTGAGGTTTTTTTAATATATGGTTATCTAGTTGTCCTAGCACCATTTGTTGCAAAGCCTAACCTTTCCTCCCGGCAGTTTTGTCAAAACTCAGCTGACCGTGTGTGGTTATATTTCTGAGTTCTGTTCTGTGCCATTGATCCATATCAATGTCTGTCCATGCACTGATACGTCACTGGTTTGATTACCATAGCTGATGGCAAATATTGAAATAATTTTATTTTAAATTTTGAAGGATGTGTTTCCTATGTATAGAATTCCAGAGGTTGGCAGTTTTGTTTATGTTTTAGCACTTTAAAGATTTTTAAATGCCTTTTGGCCTCTGTTATTTTTTGTTGAGAAATAAATAATCAATGTAATTGTTGCCCATTTGAAAGTAATCTTTCTGCTGGCTACTATTAGGATTTTTTCTTTGCTTTTTTGTAGTTTTACTCTGATGTGTATTTTGAGATCTATCTATCCATCTAGATAGATAGATAGATAGATATTGATGTATATAGATAGAGAGAGATATATACAGTTGTTGGCTGGCTGGCTGGTGTGGGCCTCCAAACTCTTGACCTTGGTGTTGTAACACCACGCGCTAATCAGCTGAGCTAACCGCCCAGCCCCCTAGACATGATATAATATATATATATATATATATATATATACTTTTTGTCCTTTTTGAGACCGGCCACACCGCACTCAGCCAGTGAGCGTTGTGAGCGCACCGGTCATCCCTATACAGGATCCGAACCCGTGGCGGGAGCGCTGCCGGGTTCCCAGCGCCGCACCCTCCTGAGTGTGCCACGGGCTCAGCCCATGATATAAATATTTTTAATCTTGTTTGTCTTCTTAGGGATTCTTGAATCTGTGGCTTCTAGATTCTCAGCCTTTACTCTTCAGAGGTTGCTTCTGCCCTGTTTTCTTTCTTATCTTTCTAGGCCTCCAGTTAACACACTTTCATATTTCCCATATTTTTGTCTCCCTGCTTCACACTGTATATATTATTTTCATATTTACTAATTTTTCTCCAACTGTGGCTAACCTCTTCCAATGAGTTTTAGATTTTTGTTGTTTTAATATTATCTTAGAATGTATCTTTGGTTCTTAAATTTCTGATTAATAAGGGTTTTGTGTTTGTTTTGTTTCACGTGAATTGTCAAGATTTCATATTTGGCTTATATCTTCTTGAAGATAGTAACTTTGGATGTCTTATAGTTTGTGTGTAAAGGGTCTGATGATGTCTAGTATTTATGTCAATTCATACTTTTGAGTCTCCCATCTCCTCGTGTCTGGTTATCTTTGTGTTTTTCACATTATATTTGAAATTTTCTTTAAAGCGGGAATTTAAGGTTTAGAATTACCATAGTTCATTTTTCAACTATAAGGGTTTTTTTTTTTTTTTTTTTTTTTTTTTTTTTTTTTTTTTTTTTTTTTTTTACCTTTCTCAGAGGTCTTGTAGTACAAGCATCCCATCATCTTACCCACGTTCAGGGCTCATGATTTTCTGATCTACATGATAGTTATAGGGCTGGTTTACTTCTGGCTTTTTTGGTTCACACATAGTCTAAGGTCTTCCAGCCTAGATAGGGAATTGACTTCCAAGGGTCTCTAACCTTGAAAGACCCTGCAATTTAACTTTTGTTTTCCCCGTCCCAGAAGAGACCACCAAAGAAGCACCAGCTGCTTTTCAGCTGCTTCTTCAGGATCAGCATGTCTTCAGGACAAAATGTGACCACAAGTGCTTGGTGCATCTCAGAATACCCATCATTCTGGTTCTTTGCTTGGCAATCCCTTTCTTTTGTGTGTGTGTGTGATTGTTCTCTTTTTGTTTTTTCTTTTCATTTTTAAAATTTCCTTCCTAGCTTTTAAGCTCCTTGTTGCTTTTTATCTTTCATTTAAAAATTTTTTAATAACATATAATTTTAAACATGTAAACATAGAAACTCAGCCCCCATATGTCTGTCACCTGGCTATTTTGATTCTTTTAAAGTAGGTTTTTTTTTGGTTTGTTATAATCCAGATTTTTCAGTTGCCTTCAGAGGGAAGCTTTTTCAATTGCTTTTCCATCCAGAGAGCAAATAGTCACTTCATATTTTCTAGCTTCTAAAAACAAATTATTCAAAAAAATTAAAAAATAAAAACAAACAAAACAAAAGAATTAACCATTCTTATGTTTACCTTTCTGTTACTGCTGTAATTACTTTTGACTTCAGGTGTCAGTTTTATCTCACCTATCCATAGCTTTTTTTAATCACTTTTTTTTTTTTTTTTGACAGCTGGCCAGTACAGGGATCTGAACACTTGACCTTGGTGTTATAAGCACTGCACTGTAATCAAGCGAGCTACATAGCTTTTAATAAAAGGAAAATATAGAAACATACTCAAATCCATATTCTTTCAAAACAAGGAAACAGTTATTGACTTCTAGGCACTATGAATTCATAGGACTGCTCTATGCCATACTCTAAACCAGACATCTGCATACTTTTCCTGCAAGTGACCAGAGCGTAAAATAGACCCTTTGCTTTCCATTGCAACAACTCATCTCTGTCACTATAGTAGTCAACACATAAATGAGTGGACATGGCTCTGTTCCAATAAACGTTTTATGAACAATAAAATTTGAGTTTTATATAATTTTCATGTGTCACAAAATAGTATTTTGATTTTATAACCATAAAAACCTGTAAAATTATGGGCCACAAAAAAACACGCACCAGGCCAAATTTGGCCCACAGACTGTTGCTTGCCAATCCCTATTGTAAACACATAGAGATGGTGCATAAAGTATATTATAAAATGTTTGATAATTTTCTCTATTACAGGAAAAGGTTTTGTAGATTTAAAGTGAAGAAACCCATAGTAGTAAGTAGGGACTAAAACTGCAGACATTCCAGTATCTAGAATGAAGAAACATGTAGAAGTAACTGGCAGTTCACCTCCTATGAAGCGTATGTATTCCTCATATTCAGAGCCATGTTCACTGCATGAAACCAGTGACAGGTAAGGTTTGTGTGCCTATATGCTGAACAAAACTACCATTGTTTGGAGCTGTGGTCAGGATTAACCACAGTCTTTTTGGCATTTGGTTCAGAGACACTTTTGTACAAGTAGTCTTTTGGCTCAGAAAGCATATCTATGATATTAACATGAATAAGACCCTGAATTGCCAAGTAAAAGACCTGATTCTGAAGTGAGGCTTTAGTCGGCAATGCAAGGCTTTAGGAAAACTGACACAACTAGGTGGTTTGAGAAGAGGGAATAAAATTCATACACAATAAATTCTCACTGAAGATTTGCTTACACATTTACATTTTAGAGCACAGAAGGAAAACTAATCTCATAAAAGGCATTAAATTCCACAAATGGGGGAATATGCTTTCAACAAAATATGGTGTGAAAAATACTTTAAAATATATATGTTTAAGCTTCTCAAAGAATTAAAGGTAAAAATTTGTGAAATAAGATGAATGCAAATCAAGAATAGGTTGGAATTTTTTAAAAATAGAAATTCTGGAAACGAAGTGTTTTTTGGGGACACCTTCTGTAAGTGGGCAGAATGCTTAATTTATATGCATCTTAGAATTAGTCATTTGAAAGATAGTACTAAGGACTGACCTGAGAAATTATGATATCTGAGATGTGGAATGTATGAAAGTTAAGAGACATGGAGCATAGGCTCTACTTTCTCTCCTTTCACTGAATTGTTTGTTTTCCTAGCGACAATAACCCTTTCCGTGTGGAAAGCCCATTCCTTGACACTACTTGCTCTACTCTCCTGCATCATCAATCTTTTCCTCTCTTTATCATTCCCATCTAATTATTCCTATCTTAAAAATATTCCTTCTCTTGACTACGCTTCCAACTGCCCCCTTCACCTATCACTTCATTTCTCTCTTTTCCTTTACAGAAAATTCACTGCAAGAGTTGTGTAAAATTCTGCCTCCAATTCACACCTTTTGTTCTCTCTTGAACCTACTCTAACTGGCTTTTCAGTGTAGTTGGTTAGAATGTGGTCCTGATAACACCAAGGTCCAGGGTGCAATCCCTGTACCAACCAGCCACTAAAACAAACCAAAAAAAAGAATTTACTCTAAACAGCCTTTCTCCCCACCATTCCATCAAAACAAGTTTTTCTTGTAAAATTTAATTTAAAATTTAAAATTTTTACTAAAATTGCTAAAATGTAGTAAAATGTAAAATTTACTATTATGTTACTCAATTCAGTGGTTAGTGCTCAGTCCTTTTGTTTTACCTATTGGGAACATTTGAAAAGGTTGATTGGTTGAGCTCTCTCTATTACTTGAAACACTTTAACTTCTAGGCACTACACTCATTTGGTTTTCTTTTGATCTCTCTGGCTGTTTCGTTTTCGGTCTCTTCTGCTAGTTCTTCCTCATCCCCATGACCTCTAAATGTTGCAGTGTCCCTGAGCTCAGTCATTAGGCCTCTCCTCTTCTGTTTTGTTTCTATACTCATCCCTAAGTGTTCTCATCCAGTCTCATGTATTTACTCTTGACTCTCAAATTTGTATGTCTAGCCTAGACTTCTGTCCTGAACTCCAAACTTGAATGTTCAACCATCTTCTTATTATCACCTCTAGGATGTCTAATAGAAATCTCACACTTAACATTTCCAAACCTGAGCTTCTGCCCTCCAGCACTCACCCCGACACAAACAAATCTGCTCTCTTTTAGTCATCCCTATCTTAGAAAATGGAAACTCCATTTGTACTTTTTTTTGATGGCTGGCTGGTATGGAAATCTGAACCCGTTACCTTAGTGTTATAAGGCTGCACTCTCTCCATTTGTATTTCTTGGCCCCAAACCTTGAAGTGATCTTCCATTTCTGTTTTATTTATATACTCATATCTAGTTGAGTTGAATCTGTTTTCAAAATGTATCCAAAATCTGAGCATTTATTACTATCCCTGTTGCAACCACATACAGGACATTTTTGCTAGATAGAGAATTCTAAAGGTTGTGGATTATTTAACACTTTGATATCCTTCCAACTGTGTTCTGACTGCTTTATTTCTGCTGAGAAGTCAGCTGTCAGCTTACTTTTTTTTATAGGTCAGTACCTTATACTTTATAATAACTCACATTTATCATGTTTTGTATTTATGAGTATAAAAGGTGAAGAATTGCAAAGACCCTGCTCAGGACCTACATAATCTGATTGTATTCAGTATTGTTACAATACTTTTGTGTCTGTTCTCCATTTTGTCAATTGATAAGAAAATTAATTTGTCCATGGGCCGGCCCGGTGGCACACTGCTACAGTGCGCCGCTTGGGAAGCGCGGCAGCGCTCCCACCGAGGGTTCGGATCCCACATACAGACCGGCCGCTCACTGGCTGAGCGAGGTGCGGGAGCAACACCGAGGGTTGCGATCCCGTTGCCGGTCCCGGTCCGGTACGGGCATGACACTGAGGGTTGCGATCTGTTGCCGGTCACGAAAAAAGACAAAAAGGGAAAAAAAAAAAA